>NC_090651.1:257142713-257445838 GCF_040937935.1 Hyperolius riggenbachi | reverse complement strand
ACAGCATAATAACCTTAAAAGAAAAACATTTATTTGTTACAGCTAATACAAATCCTGCAATAAATCTAGAGTGTGTCTACTTCTTGCTTTCATGAAAGCAGAACTAAAGTTAACATCCTGTGCTTACAAATTAGCTGCTCTAGGGAGGCCGCCAGCTGACACAGCTGAGAGCAAATTACAACTGTGATTTGTCACAGATGAGGGCAATTAGACAGGCTACACTGTCTAAATATAGAGGGTGCATTTCTCTAGGTTTACCTTCTGTCCTGTGCAAGAGTTCGGTTCCACTTTAAAGAGACAGACCAGCCTCTGTTGTGCAACACAATGCGTAAAGGACATGTGCAAGCCTGCCTGTGTCCAAAAAGTGAGGTTCACTGCCTCATCCGCTAACTACTGTGTCTCCTTCACTATTGTCTAAAACCCACTACCCTCTAGATTGTAAGCTTGCAAGGGCAGGGACCTCCTCCTATTGGTAGTGTTTCTTATTCTGCTGTCATTTATCATATGAACATACAGTACACCAGTATTGGTGATGTCTCAAACCACACATCAACTATGTATGTGTTTTTACTTGTATTGCTGGATGTCCTGATTGTACAGAGGCTTAAATGTCTCATGTATGTAGGTTCCCCACTATTTGTTTTGTACTATATACAGCACTACGGGAAGATGTTGGCGCTATATAACTAAAAATAATAATAATAACAGTCCATGGATTCACAAATAATTACTGTTTGAACATGAACGCCCAGAGTAGTGAGACCATCCCTTTTCCCCATCTCTGCCACTGCCACCAGCACATTGAATGCATGCATTATTGCAGATAGCGCATGCGTAGCCAATCATCATAGAGAATGTCATGAGGTCATGTGCTCCCTGCTACTCTGTGACAATGGCATGCAAGACACACAGGTCCCAATGTAAACAGATACTTATGGTTGAATTGGCAATAATTGGAGTGGATGTATTTTTGACTGCAGAACAATAAAGCTTTCAATTAAGCTATTTATCTGGCTAGGGATCTTTGAGGAAAAGAGTTAATTTTTCAAGTTATCTCTTCTACAGTTAACATCTGAGGTAAAAATAAACTGATAACAAAAACAACTGTATCTATCCTCAGTCTCCTAAAAATGACTTTTTTAGATATCCCACAGTTTTATTTTATTTAAATGTTATTTTATTTAAAATCTAGTTTTTAAGTTTTTTTTTTTTACTGTTTCAGGGTCTCTGGTCAATGATACATGCATTGAAGTATGCCAGGGCTAAAATCTATGAATTATTGACCTTTTCTATCTCTTTCCTGCTCTCAGAAGCCATTTACTGACAGGAAAGTGTTTTATGGCTGTAATTACTTATCAGTGAGGGTTATGCTATAGTCTGACCCAGTCTGACCCAGTCCCGACCTGGATAGAAACTGTCACTTGCATACTTGATACTTTCAGGCAAAGTAAAAAAAAAAAAAAAAAAAGAATATAGCCTAGTTATTTGTGTGCTTGGCACTATACATACACATGTCTATCTCATCATGTCAGATATCACCTTTTTCGTCCTCTAAAGAAATTGGAAGTGGAGTATTTCTTTACGGATCCCACTGGGTATGTTTTCCGTTCAGAAACAGAAATGTAGGATTGCATAGGAAACGGCCAGTTCTCTGTATATGTAATCCAGAAAAAAAGCTGCATGTTTTATACATCAGAAATGCAGAGTGTACGGTAAAAAGGTTAAGCCTTGTGTTATACATTTGCTCAGGGATATGCAAATAGCTAAGTACTGTACATTTTATCCAGCCCTGGAACAAGAAAAGAGCCTGACGGCCAAGCACTGCAGCTCTGAGGGCGATACTGCATGGGCAGTAAAGAATAAGACTGCACATTATAGTATATGTATGGTCAGGGAGTCATATAACAGTGAGGAAAGAGGCCGTTCATTATATGTCTCATTAGAGAGACGTAAAACAAGGGAGGGGAGAGGCAAGCTATAGCACATCTAATCATGGAGCTGTGTGGAAAGGCTAGATCAGGCATCTGATCCGACAACTATAGAGTATATTACTGCACACCAACAGGGACTTCTCCTGGCACAAATCCTGTCCCTGACTCTGTGCAAATCATCAATGGAGGAGGATAAAGAAATACAAAGGCTCCTGTGCAGCTCTACAACACACCATTCAGTGGAAACAACAGGGTGATAAAGGCCATGCAGGCTCCCGCCTAAGGCCGGGTCATTATAGAGATTTCCCCAGGGCGAGGGGAGGGAATTTATTTCATAAAACGCAAAAGTAATGGACACTGGTAGAAAACAATTGTACATTTGTGTTTCCGTTAGGCTTTCCTTCCACTAGGATTTCATTTTTACATGTGTATTTCTGCATGCAAACTTCCACATGGTTTTATGCAAATCTTTACACAAAATGTTGCCTGCATCTAGGGATGGCATGTTCAAAGACCAGCTCGCTGGCCCTCAAAGCTCTCTACAGTTGTTAATTCTATGCAGCCTAAAGGCCGGTGCTGCGGTCCCGCATGCAGGAGCCACCTTGTGTTGCTGCTCTGCCTCCACCTTTGCTCCCCTGAAGGTCATCAACCACCACTGTAGCAGTAGCAGCCACTGATAAGCAGCTGCCACTGTGCCAGCAGCAGTAACACCCACTAATTAGCAGCTGTCACTTAGATAACTGCACACGGTATATGGGTTATTTCCCATGGAAAAATTACATTTGCAAAATGTCAGGGCTCGTTTCCACTAGTGCGGAAACCGGGCTGAATTCTGAGAGTTTCCCCGCAGGGAAACCGCGCAGAAAAACTCTGCCATAGGAAACTATGGCGCCGCCGGCCAAATCGCTTACCTTAGCGATTCAGCCGACATTGCCGTCAGTTTCCATGTGGGAGGCTGCGAATCCCATAGCCGTGCAATGCACGGCTTTTGGGATTCGTCCGTGTTCCCACTGACCAGGAAGTGCCACCGCACGTATCGCAGCGGCACGTATCGCAGCCGATGTTGCTACTTCGGCCCCCTAGCACTCTCAAGAACAGCGATATGGCCCTTGGCCTAAAAAGTTTGGACCCCCCTGGTCTAGGGTATCCACAATCATTAACATTGAAATGAATGCTATGTCCAGAAAAACGCAATGCTTTTGGGCTTTCGAAAATTCAGATTTAGGGTTCTTTCATCAGTAGTGTTGCAGAATAATTCTGCAAGTCAAGTAACTGCCCATACCTATGGGGCTGTTCACATCTCAGAACTACTGCGCCTGCGCAGCGCGCCGCCGATCACATGGCGATGATTTACAGCGGCGGTTCGCGCAGGCGCGGGGAGCCCCGGGACGGCGGCGGATAGGTCGGCGTGGGACAGTCGGCAGCAAGGGGCTGGAGAAAGCCCAAGGTGAGTAATGCTCATTTTTTTATTTTTGGCTGATAACTCCTTTAAATGTATGAAATTAAAATCTCATAATCAAGAAACTATATGTATCAAGGGACTATGTACGGCTGTAGACATCTACCAATGACCATGTCGTATGCAGAAAATAACCACTGCCTAATGGTGGCCACAAGCGATCCAATTTGCTGGATGATCGTTTACAAATGATTCTTCATGTAAACGAATTGAAATGATAATTTGTGACCACTAATGGACAAAAATCTCCCAACCAATCCGATCAGAATGATGGGATCGTTCGGAAATCGATCGATTCAATTTCATTAAAATGATCGGATTAGTTAGGAAACTTTTTTCCATTAGAGGTTACAGATTATCATTTACGATTGTTCATACGAAGAATTGTTGTAAACGATCGTTCAGCAAATTGTATCATTAGTGGCCACCTTTAGTGAGGGGGGAGGAGGCTGATAATTCTGAAATAAATGAATATACTAAAGAAATGGGTACAAACCTGATTAAACAGTTATCAGTATGAGGCAATATATCACAGTACTGACCCCACTAGTCCTAGAACTTGTTCTAGTTGTATTTACAAATGTTTTGAAATAAATCAGTTTAATGAATGCCTAACTGGGTTAGATCTGCGTGAAGATGGAAAGTTTTTCAGGTCTGAAATAGTCAGCCATAAAACAAATAACCTAACTAATGTCATTGGGGGGGAGCACAAGACTCTCTACAGCTCAAGCAACACGCGTCCATTATATCTTTTAAATAACAACAAAAGCAAGAGGGATATGGAGACTGACATATTTATTTCCGTTTAGGCAATACTAGTTGCCCGACTATCCTGCTGATCCTCTGCCTCTAATACTTTTAGCCAAAGACCCTGAACAAGCATTCAGCAGATCAGGTGTTTCTGGCATTAGTGAACGATCAGACAAGATTAGCTTCGAGCTTGTGTCTGGTGTGATTCAGACACTACAGCAGCCAAATAGATCAGCAAGGCTGCCAGGAAACTGGAATTGTTTAAAATGTTATAAATATGGCAGCATCCATATCCCTCTCACTTCAGTTGTCCTTTAAATCCCGGGTTGTCCTTTACAATGCCGAGAAAAGTCATGTGGATTATAGCTTCTAAATGCAGAACTTGATTTGATTTTTAATTGCAGCAATTACCGTACATCACAAGTGTTCCATGATAATTCATTTCACAATAGTAAAAAAGGAGAGGGCTTGTAAAAAAAATAAAAAATACAATTAAATGTAATTCCTGAAGACTTAGGAGGAATGTAGAGGACTTACCACAAGGGCCTTTGCTTATGACTTTAATTCTGCGTTGCTGGTTACACTGGGCTCGCTCTAATTCACACTCATTACTGTAGGTGGAGTAGTCAGAGCCACAGACAGGAGCCACCACAGATGGGCAGGCAGCTTTCTTGCACACACAAGTTGCTTGAGATGGGTCTGTACTGCTCTTCTCACAGACGGCACTGAAACCACAGAGCATTCCCCGACACACTGGAGAAAGAGAGGAACAGCATCAATATAAAAGCTCGAGAAAAAGGGAAGATACCACTCATCTCCAACCATTTACTGATGTAAAAGAGAAACGTCACCATTACTGTAGTTATGCATTTATATAGTGCTGACATTTTACTTGACTCTTTATAGACTACACATTGACGCGAATGGCCCGCACGGGAATCGAAAACGTTCTGCGTTCATTCGCAATCTGTTTCTTTTTCCCAGATTTTAAAATCGGCTGGCTTACTGTTATTAGTTTCAAAAGTTTTTATTTGGCATTCCCAAGGAATTGTGAATAGATTACACACATGTACAGTAAATGACAGATACAAAATGATTTGATCCTATATAGGGATCAATATCAGTCGACGTAATATACAAAATAATCAGGACAGAATAACTAACATTTTCAACTAATATTCACGTCCAGTGTAGTTCTCAACATTTATGGAATATATGAAATTCCATGAGGCCCTAAGGAGAATATGCTAAAAGTAGTCATATATTTTGAAATACATTGTGCGCTAAACCCGCATTAGCACTATAGTCGACCCAGGGGGTCCGTATTTTCGTAAAAGATGGAAATCTATCATTTTTGATCACTAGAAATCTCTCACATAGCATCAGTGGCCTACTGCTTTTATAACACAAAAAGCAAATTTCCAATTACAAAGTATTTTTGCCACAATATGGAAAATAGTGAAAAACTATTTATAGACTGTTTACAAATTCCAATATGCCAGCTCGTATACACAGTGGACAGAGGCTGACAACTTGTAAGTTTGAAAGTGGTATTAAACTTTGGTTCTAAAGCAGTATAAAGTAATTAATATCATTTGCAGGCATATTTACACTTTCAAGTTTAAAGGATAAATGATCAGATTGTCTTGTAATTAACTAATTGATGTGCAAACAAAGCAATGAACTTTTCTGACACCTCCTGAATACAGCAGAAACTTTTCTGCATCTTTCACACAGCTTAGTACACCTTAACACAATCAGATCATTGTGGTAAGGCAACAGCAACCTCATTAACTAGCTCCTGAATGAAGTGAAACCTGTGAGTATTAACCCTTCCAGTAACCTGGATTCAAATCCTATGTTTTTAACTATGCTGTGTATAATGCATGATTAGACCATAGATGAAATTTGAGTTTCATCCCACTGAAACGTTTCTGCAAATTTGATGTAAAATTACAAGATCCCTTGTATAGCAACGATACTGTACATGTGAAATCATCATCATTATTATTATTTTTAGCTAAAGAAAAGTCGCACCTTAATGTATTAAAATACACAATTAAAAAGGAAGCGTACGGTTTAATTATTACAGAACAGTTTTCAGAGGGCATTTTGGGTACATAATAAATGAGAACAGATAAGATGTGCTAATAGCCCTTTCAGCAACATATACACACACTTATCGCACTAAGCAAAGAGTAATGTGCTAAGAGCACTAAGCCCTGACAGCTAATCATCTTGGATTCCTCTGAAGTGACACCTCACTGGCTGCTATGGGTTTCCTCCATTTGCATACCATCATTGGCCTTTGCACTGTCTTATTAAGAAAATCTTAATTGCATATTACAGAGCATATAGATGGAAGGAAATGTTATCAATTTGTGAAAGATATTTTTAGCAATCAACAGGTCCCGATGACAGCAGAAAAGTGAAGACGTGTATGTGTGCCTATACTTTACATACGTATGCGCACACATATACAGGCCTATATATTTGCACACTTATCTGTATCCATGTGTCCAGTTCAATCAGCACTAATTGACAGCCTGCAGAGAGTCAGGATTTTGGGGGCAGTAGGTCATCCTATACGAGTCATTAGTCCATTCTGCCGCAGGGCTCTGTTGCCTCTAATTAACTATGGCACTGTGTAATAAGAAAAGCTGATGTACTGATGTCTGTAGTTAGGAAGTCTTAATATAGATCCGTTTTCACACCAGCATCGCCAGTTTCACTGTAAGCAGATAGGGGTAATTCTGCTTTTGTACACTGTCAGGATAAAGATGCTGCTTGAGTTTGTGTGAAATTGCAAGATGTGTACAGAAGAAATATGGTGTTTACCAGAGTTCAAGCGATGTGACATCCATCGGCATTGTCCATTTAAAGATGTCAATAAAGTCTTAAAGGATATTGAAGTATTGATCTGGTTTATCAACTGGTCAAAGGTCAGCAGACAAGCTGTGAAGCTGGCCATAGCTAACTCATGAAGGATAGGCATATGTGATAAGAATGCCAGTGTCTATCTGCTTGCGGTAAATCAGATGGCTCTGGCACAAAGCTTTCTTACTGGTTGCGAGTGCTATATGTAATGATCTGCTCAGCTGGATGCACTGGCAGACAGCTGTTTGACCATTCCTCTAGTCTGTGGGCTGCAGGTCTCTGCAAGAGAGACCTGTCTTTCCATTACAAGTTTCTGGTCTGTTCTGCTGCTGAGGAATTTGCATACACTCATTATGCAAATCCCCTACCTGCCTCCTTTGATGACTGGCAGTATAAAGAGCTATGTTTCCCAGAGTCCTTTGCTGGTCATAAGGATTTCTTCCTGTGAAACACTCCTGGAGGAGTGTCAGCCTTGCTCATTGTTTGAAGGTAGCTTAGAGTAATTCCTGGGACTGCACTAGGCAGGTTTCCCTAGTGCAGTTAGGATTGCTTATCTGTTTTGTTTGTCTGTTGCGATTGTCCTGTCCCAGCGGTGGTCGACAGGAGATCGTTCTGATCTTTGTTCTTGGAGTATAGCTGGAGCAGCGGTTGCTACCAGCTATCTCATCTGTTCTGTCTTCCTGGATCGCACTCGCCTTGCGCTAGTGCTGTGGATCTTTCTGGTCTGCTACTCTCTTGCTGTACTTGGATCGCACTCGCCTTGCGCTAGTGCTGTGGATCCTTCTGTTCTGTCTTCCTGGATCGCACTAGCCTCTTGCGCTAGTGCTGTGGATCCTATCTCTCACTTATTCCTGTTTCCGTGTATTTGTCTTGTCTACTACGAACGCTTGCTGGAGGCTCGGTGAGGTAACCTTTAAGCAAGCGCTCGCGTCCTCTGTTTCATGTTTGTCTGTCGGTGGTTAGTTAGGCGTGCTTGTCTCTGTTGTGCTTATCACGCGGAGACCGTGCATAAACGCGTGCACTGTTGCGAATGAGTGCGGTGTTCGCGTTTAGCTAGCGTTTGTTATTTTCCTTGTCTCCTCACTGTATTATTTGCTGTGCCTTTGCTACTCTCGTGCTCTGCCTTGCTGTAGCCTTGTGTCACGTCTGGCGATCGCACTTCTCGCGATCGCGTTCCTATTTTGTGTCTGCTTTTGTGTGTGCACTATCGCGGGTTGGCGACTGGATTGGTGCACACACATACAATCTGTCTCTGTGCTCATCCTCAATCGCTTCTCTTGCGATTGCGTTTCTTCCCTTCGTGCAATTCCTGTCTGGCGTCTGTGGTAGGGCAGAGGATCTGTTCCTCTGCACTCCACAGCTCCACCTGCTGACAGGAATTTCCCTCTACAGGTGCATTGCACCTTTTGCTGGGTTCCCGCAAATTATACGCTTGTGGAGGATTTCCGCAGTGTCAGCGCACGTCTTGTGCGCTGATCACGGAGAGAATTCCACAATCGTAACACTATACCTGGTCGAGCTGAACACAGCCATTCTTGGGCTATCTCAATGCTGAAGCAGCAGCTGGCAAGATTACACAGAAGTCCCGTAGTCTTGGCCACACCCCGTTGCTGAACAGTTTTGGTGGAGACTTCCAGGCATCTTGGTGTTGGAAATTTTGGCACTGGCCTTCTTATTTAGTAGAATATTTGGAGGGTTGCCGTTGCTGCTTGGGCACTGTTGTAAGTTTAGAGAAGGGGCAGTGGGGGGTGGAAGGAAAGATTGCTAAAATATGGAGGATGAACAGTGTCTTATGCTATGGGAGCTGGGCTGTGGGGGTTGCATGAGTATTTTACACTGGATGGGTTATATTGGGGAGGGGTCAGCTAAGAGCAAGAAGGGGTATAGCATTTTATATTGTAGGGGTTATGGCTTAAATCACACCTGGAGAAGCATGTGACATGATGATATAAACATACTCCCATTCTGTTTTCCAGTACAGGGAAAGTTGAAAAACTAGGGTTGTTATTTATGCAAACTAACTTGTCCAACACCTTATCAGAAAGTAGTCTTTTCCAAGAAAGTAAATGATAAAAAAGTGAATAGAAGCTCGGTATTATGTGGCAGAAAGACAAAATATAAGGTTTTAGTGCTGGGAAGTTCAAAGGGTCATTACTTATATTTGTTTTTCAGCTCATCAAGGCAGATTTCTCACAGCTGTGGTTTAGAATGCAGTCTGAAAATGAAGCACTTAAACAGAAACTAAAAATAAGAGACTCCCTTCTGTTTAATTTACCTTTAACAGAACACATGCAAATAATCATCTCACAAGATTATTCTATAATAACAATAGGGCTCCAGTCATGCCAGTCAGGGTGCACTGCGCATGCGCGGCCCAGCCATGTGCGCACCCCCATCATGCTCCCATCACCAGGAGTGTTCTGCGTCTGCGCAGATAGTACTGTGCACGCTCAGAAAGCTCCTCTTGGCGGGAGCGAGATATGGGTGCGCAGCCAGGCCATCCATGCGCAGTGCACTCTGACTGGCGTGACTGGAGCCCCAATACTGGCTGAGATTGTAGGCAAACGGAGTAGCCAGGGGATAACAGCGAGAGAGACAATGGTGTACATGGAGCTGGAGGAAACCCCAGGTAAGTATCAATTATTTTTATTTATTCATTTCAGGTACTATTTAAGCACTTTACAATTGAAACAGTACTGCAAAGTTGGTGAAAAATACTATCAAAATTACTTTGAGTATTTTATTGCTTGCTGGTGGTTTAAAAGGCATTTTTGACAAGTTTGAAAATATCACTTAGGAGAAAACTCAGGAGAAAAGGTTAATTGCATATGGGCCCTTGTGTCTAGTAATGGACATCATTGGTGGATGCGCCCAAAACCATCTCTGGCCACACATGGTCTTCATCCAACCTCCAATCAACAGCTTCATGATATGTATGGACAAATCCTGGGCTGAGTAGAGCTATTTTTATCTTTGTAAGATCTCTCTGCAGCAAGACTGATTCATTCTTCCTCTTCTCACTAAAGATGGGGAAGGAGTAGTATAATAGTCCTCCTACACCTTTAGTTCCCTGGCAAAGCACAATATAGCGATGGGTATCATAATAAAATCTTTTCTTTTGTTCAGCAAAGTGTGTCCTTTACAAAAGAAGCTCTTCAGCATCAGTCTGTGGTACCAGCCGTGTGACTCCTCATAAAACGTCCCCTGATTGGTCACTGAGATGAGTTTTGCAAACTGTTATTAATCATAGAATCCCAGTTCCCTAGTCTCTCTCACTCTCCCAAGATCAGACATCCCAGAGGTTGTGCGCCTCACAGCTCCCAATCTCTAGGTTAACAAGATGTGGCTTGCTTTCATCACGTCAAGAAGGAGGCTTATTAAGGCAGGCACTTGTTAGACTGGATCTCAATCAGCTTCAGAGCGGTGTCTATGAATGAGTGATCATCAAAACTAGATGAGCTGGAGACACAAGTGTTTCTTGCGTACTGGAAAGTGCTGATGATCCTTCATTGCTCTATCCACAGTGTGCAGCTTGGAGAGAGATGATGATGCTAGCGGAGATACAAATGGCAGTGTCATCAAAGTGCCCACAAGTAGTACTACAAGGTGATGCTGCAGCTGCGAATTAACAAGCTCCAATCGAGAGCTGCTAATACAGAGCGCACAGTCAAGTTTGTATCCTGCAGGCAGAATATAGGAATGATCATGCTGAATCATTATTTCTGTTTGTTTCCTGCTAACATCTTAAAGTGGTCTTTTCACCAAAGTTAAGTAATGTCAGCAAGTCTATGGGCTGAAGATAGATTGTAATATAGCTCGTCTTTCGCTGAGAAAAGGGAATAAAGTACAATTATTATCTATCCTAAATAAATAAGATAAGTTACTTTAAACGGGACCTAGTTGTGTTCTGGAAGACATGTTATCGCTTCTACAGAACAACTAAGGCCCCATTCACACTTGCGGTTCGAGTCCGCAAGTGTCCGGGGGCCGCAAAGAGACCGTACGGGTCTCTGCGGTGGCCACAAGTTGCCACCAGTTGCAGATTCGGAATGTATCAGTTCCGGCTACAGTAAAGTAGCCGGAACTAGATACATTGCAGTGCCAGAAAGGCACCGCAAGCATGGGGGATACCGGTGTGTAGTCCGGGCCCCCCAAGTGGCATAGGACCGGTGCTGGAAGCATCCGGTCCTATTGCCAGTGTGATGAGAAACATCCGTTTCTCATTGCACAGCCTGGCCGCATGTTTGGGTCAGGATCTGGCCCGGGTGCGTGGGCCGGATGACCGGACCCGAAAAATAGCGCATGTTGGAAAAGTGTCCAGAGTCCGGATCCGATCCGGCTCCGTTCTGTACGGAACGTATGCATGTGAACGTCCGCATAGACTTTGCATTGCTATGCGGAACGTACGTTCCGTTTGTACAGTATACGGTCCAGATCCGATCAGGCGGATCCGGACAGCGAACGCTAATGTGAACCAGGCCTTAAGTGGATCCAAAATAAACTTTTACTTGTTGCATAAATGTGTTCCTTTCATATAGTTTATAGGGCATTGCTCAAGCCAAATACTTTTTATTTTAATACTAATTCCCTATAAAGTAAACAAGCCTTGCCCACAGATTCTTCGATGCCTTGGCACTCTCAGACCCATGTAGCAAGGGCTTATGGGAGCTCAGTCTGGGCAGGAGGAGGAGGTGTTAGTAGCCAGAGATTTCAGAGGCAGAGGGAAGGAGGGTGCAGGAGAGGGGAGTGAAGTTTTCACAGGCTGAGGGCTGGAGATGCACAGCAGCTTTGCCTGTGTGTAATGGCCCATACTCACGGGCGAGAAATGTGGCCTGTCGCCAGCACACGTGAGCGTGTGGGCGACAGGCCGGCGACAGCTTCTCGCCAGGTCCCTCCGCGTACACACGCGGAAGAGGGACCAGCGGCAAGGCGGAAGCTGTCGCTGACGTTCCTCCTCCCCCCGCCGGAAGCTCCATGTACCTACATGGAGGTTGCTGTCGCTAGTCCGCGTACTCACGCGGACTAGCGACAGTTGCGGCGGGGGGGCAGCGGCGACTGTCGCCATGCGATTGAAAGTTTCAATCGCATGGCGACATGAGCGGCGGGCGACAGTTCGGGGTGCGCGCGTGTGCGGGCGACAGTTCGGGGTGCGCGCGTGTGCGACGGCCCATACTCACGGGCGACCTGTCGCCGCAACACGCGCGCGCCGCGTGTTGAGGCGACAAAAGTCCCTCGTGAGTATGGGCCATAATGATCACAAACAGAACATAGCTGCTCTCATTGTATCACAGGGAGAAATAATCATAAACTGTTGAAGCTGTTTGCAACTAGATTTGCTGTGTAAACTATCTAAACTTTAGATAAGATATATAGACAAGTTACTTGTTATAGTTAGTTTTTCATCTCGGATTCGCTTTAAAGTGGTAAAGGAGATACCCAGATGCTTATAATTACAGTAAATCCCCTTACTAGTGCTTGGTACACACCATACAATTTTCTGGCAGCTTTACCTGCCAGATCAAATATTTCCAACATGTCTGATCTGAATTTTAACTTTTTTTATTGTTTTCCCGATTTAAATTCCATAGAAATAAACAGAAATCGATCAGAAAACGATTGGAAAATCGATTGAAATTCTGATTGGACACGTTGGAAATAATTGATCTGGCAGGTAAATTTGCTAGAAAATTGTATGATGTGTACCTAGCACAAGGCCGTTCACACAAACATCTACAGGTCAGTTAACGGCCACGGTGATTGCCGCATAAGCGCTGTCAATGCAACTCAATGGACATCTGTTGGAACAACTGGTTACCGTTATTAACGCAAACAATGTGCTTGATCTCATTGTTTCCCATCGATTTGCTACATCCTGGGTGCTTCCTGCTGCGTCCTGGATTGGTTACTGCGTGCCTGGTAGAATTCCTGTTAGAGGTTTTGTTTTTTTTAAGTTAAATTAGATATTACCGTAATCATTTCACATTTGCCACACTGCCCCCTTTCTTTCCCTGCTACAAATGACTTTGGATGCAGTAGAGGTGTGTGTACAGAGCATGGAGCAGCAGTGTGTGCACAGAGCATGGAGCAGCTCTGGGGAACTTAACAGAGTCCGGGATGAGCACAGCCCTGTGCCCTGCTGTGTGAATGCTTCACTTTTACCCTTCATTGTCCTCATTATTACCGGTATCCAAACTGCTCCTGAGAAAAGCTTTACGGTTAGAAAACCTTACGGTATCTACCTCTGTAATATCACTAACTCAGTAAAAGGTAGAACTTTTACAGCGTTGCGATCAAAAATATCGGGTATAGTGGAGTTCCTTCCCTCTACAACAGTAAAAGTTATAGATGATGGTTTCTTCTTGGAATAATCTCAAAGCACTCAGTTTGGATTTTTATATAAATTTGTATTTTTCAAAAAGCAATATATTTACAGCGGAAAAATATGAATCTTCAAGATGATCAAAGTTCACAGTTCCATGAAATAACTTTATCATGCAGATAATGAATTGTAGATCTAAGGTTGGTTAATGTTGCCTATTTCTGTGTATCTCTAGTAGTTGCTGAGAGAAAACATTCAAAAATAAGGCTCATAAAAAAATGCTAACTTTCAATGCTTAATGGCCTTAGCTAAATATTCAATGCTAAGAATGCTAAGAATCACCAGAATATAATATCAATAAGGCATACCTCTCCTCAATTATGTAGAAGGTCTCACCCCAAGGTAGCTGTTGTCGAGATGTGTAAAACCTGCCCATCCTACCTCCCTTTTTACACCCAATTTTCAAAATGGCTGAAAAATCGGAATTTCCCACTGACGTATTTTTCATATCTTGGAATGTTTTGTGCGTCATTCAACGTATCTTATTTACAAAGTCTGACATTTAACTAATGAGGGTGATATCTTAATTATTTGGGTACATACGCAGGTAGACATCTTGACTACGTTATGACCTCCCGATAAGAGAAATGTCATGAGACACTGGGTCTCCAGAATTAAAAACATCTCCCATATCTATGTTCCATGCTTTATTTACTTATTATGACATCTGTGTCTTAATTGGCCTGAGGTATGCCCATTTCTTTCTGAAATGCTGTCGGCCATCTTGACCCACCAAAATACATAGGCCTGTAACCAACAGTATTCAGACTTACGGTACATGAATACTTATTTAAACACTATACTATCCTTAAAGAGTAATGAAATATTGTATATACTGATCAGCAATCTAAATAATTTCATTCTATAATTTTTTTTTATGTAGAAATCATTAATTTTATAACTCATAAAAGATTACAAAAAAACACCAGATGGCAGTGTACTATTATGCATTAAACTTATAATTAAAAATGCTTTATCTGAACCCCTCCTTCCCTGCAGCCTTAATCTCACCAGCTAGCTTCCATTGGTGGGTAAATTCCCACCTCACTACGGTTTATGCCTTATCTTCAGACACAGGCATGAAAACCTTAGCCTTCCTACATGAGCATAAGCAACTCCCCCCCACTGAAAGATTTCGATACATGCAGATCTCACACTTTGTTAAATCCCACCTCTCCCTCACAGATTCTCCTTTAACTAGAACCCCATTTGAGCATATCTGCGCTACAGACCCACTTTCACCTGGCATTGTCTCAACCATATATAAGGCATTATCCCATGCACAACCCAAGCACAAGCCCAAATATATAGTTGACTGGGAGAAAGATTTAGATATCTCGATCGATCCTGAAGACTTGTCTGACATTTGGACTAATATCCCCAAAATTTCTATCAATGCCGACCTAGTCGAAGTTAACTACAAGCTACTTTTCAGATGGTACTTGGTTCCTTCCCGTTTGGCCAAGTTTAAAAGCAATACATCCCCAAACTGCTTCAGAGGCTGTAACACTCCTGGAACCCGTGTCCATATTTGGTGGAAATGTACTAAAGTCCGCCGACTCTGGCTAAGAGTGTGTACTTGGGCCTCCTCGCTAGTCAACCAACCAATACCTAGGAACCCAGTCCATACTTTACTGGGCCTCCCTTACCCAAACCTTACTAAACCGCAAAATACGTTAGTAAATCATATCTTCACAGCAACTAAACTGACGATCGCCGCAGCTTGGAACTCTAGTCTCCTCTCCTTCGACTTGGTGAAGAACAGATTAAGCCCCATCCTCTTCTTTGAGAAATTGCGTGCGAGACTAGAAGACAACATGACTAAATTCAACAAAATCTGGTCTTCCTTCATGGAATACCTACTGGGGGCTGATTATAGCGCTAGGATTGGCGCGGTTTGACACCCTGGAGCCACCCTGGCCCTCACTGCCCAGGCTGATTTGCTACAGCTGACTCTCTCCTCGTCCCATACTCTACCTCACTTCTCTTTCTATCCTCACGTCTTTCTTTCCTCTCTCCCCCCTTTCCTCCTTTACTTACTTATTGTTAGACAGGCCCTCCAGATATCTATCCCTGCCTCCACTGGGAGACAGGTAGCATTAGCTAACCACACTATCAGAACAAAATAGGCTCATGCCCAGCCAAAATTTTGGTTCCATGAATGGGCAAGAGACATTTTGTCGCAATTATAGCCACCATGACTAATCTTTACATAATACAACGAAGGCAATGCCCTAAACTACCACAACCCTTTGGTTGCTTTATATATGCCAGTCGACAATACCACTGATACTTGATTATGTTTATCCCTATTACTCCTGTTATGACTGTTATTGATGTTAAAGCCTGTACATGACTGTAAACTTTCCTACAGCCTAACCAAATGCCAATGTCTATATAGTCTGTGCAGACTTATGTTAATGTTTTATCTTATAAAATCTAATAAAAACGATTGAAATAAAAAATGCTTTATCTGTCTGATATTTTATAAAAGTCACAATGACCTACCATAACCATAACATAATGTCTGCTGTCGTCACTAATTTCAACATAAGATATTGTTCCCAAAACAAAGAAAAACATGGCAACCTTGGTCTGTCTAGAATTGCTATCTAAGTCTCCATAAAAGTAAAAACAAATATATTTTGAGCATTTTACTATTTTGCACTTGTTTAAGGATTACCGTATATACTCGCAAGCAAGCCGAATTTTTGACGCCCCAAAAGTGGGCCAAAAGTTGGGGGGTCGGCTTGCTTGCGAGTCATGGGTGGGTGGATAGGTGCTGTCCCTCCCCGCTCCCCCCGCGGCCACCGCTGCTATTACCTTAGGCGGCGCCGCTGCCTCTATCCCCGTCCTCCTCCGGTAACTCATTCACAGCAGCGCGCCCCCCGCTGCTGTGATGACGCAGGAAACCATAGAGAGCGGTTCCCATAGTAACGGCATCGCGCTACAGGAAGCCGCTCTCTATGGTTTCCTTGTCATCACAGCAGCGAGAGGCGCGCTGCTGTGAATGAGTTACCGCCCGGAGGAGGACGGGGATAGAGGAAGCGGCGCCGCCTAAGGTAATAGCAGCGGCGGCCGCGGGGGGAGCGGGGAGGGACAGCACCTACCCACCCACCCATACTGGGGCACTATGCTAGCTATATGGGGCACTATGCTAGCTATAATGGGGCACTATACTAGCTATAATGGGGCACTATACTAGCTATAATGGGGCACTATACTAGCTATACTGGGGGCACTATACTAGCTATAATGGGACACTATACTAGCTATACTGGGGGCACTATACTAGCTATACTGGGGGCACTATACTAGCTATACTGGGGGCACTATACTAGCTATACTGGGGGCACTATACTAGCTATACTGGGGGCACTATACTAGCTATACTGGGGGCACTATACTAGCTATAATGGGGCACTATACTAGCTATAATGGGGCACTATACTGAGCACTATACTAGCTAAACTGGGGCACTTCACTAGCTATACTGAGCACTATACTAGCTATACTGAGCACTATACTAGCTATACTGAGCACTATACTAGCTATACTGAGCACTATACTAGCTATACTGGGGCATTTTACTAGCTATACTGACCACTACCTACCTATACTGAGCACTATACTAGCTAAACTGGGGCACTTCACAGGCTATAATGAGCACTATACTAGCTATACAGAGCACTATACTAGCTATACTGAGCACTATACTAGCTATACTGAGCACTATACTAGCTATACTGAGCACTATACTAGCTATACTGGGGCATTTTACTTGCTATACTGAGCACTACCTACCTATACTGGGCACTATACTAGCTATACTGGGACATACTGGGGGGATCACGCGGCCAGCATTTCCTACCCCCGGCTTACATGAGGGTCAATCATTTTTTCCTGTTTTTTGGGATAAAAGTGGGGGGGTCGGCTTACATGCGGGTCGGCTTGCTTGCGAGTATATACGGTAACTCTATCTGGCATATAACTGACACTAATTCTTGAAATGTATACATATCAGGCTTATTTGAATCATCATAGTTAACTAAAAAATAATATAGAAGACAGGGTTTCAGTGTGGTTATAACCGAAATCTGACAATCGATCTCGTTGCAGTAGGTCGGTCGGTCGGATGGTTGTAAAATTGCATTATGTGTGCCAAGCATGATGTCCTACCATATTATTATACACTATTGTGCGTAGCGACCTTTCAGGAATCCCCCCTTTGAAAATCCTTGGTTTGCCCCTGAAGCAGATAATTTATTGCTAACACTAATTCCACCTGAATTTAGGAATACATATCATCAGATGAAGAAAATCATGCTAACAGAAGGTTAACAGTCTGCTTTAGTGCTCCTACTTTTCGATATATTTTTTGTGCAGACTAGACTTACTGTATACTGTTTTATTATTATTATTATTATTACAAGCTATTATTAACTAAATATTATAATACTTTTGGTTAGAGTGGAAAGGGGAATATTTGTCATGAATTATTGTTGGTTTAGGTTCCAGTTGGGAGAGATTATTACTCAAGGAAGCGATGTGACATCTCTGATAAAAGGTACAGACAGCTAAAAAAAAACCACAAGAGTGGGAAAATGTTAGAAAACCTGAGGGGTTATTGCTGGCCCATTTACACTACATGCAATTTAGATTTTGATGCGATTTTACACGGAATTCCGATTTTGGATGCAATTAAAAAAGTCCTGTATGCTGCGTTATTTCAGCATTTTTCTTCTTGTGTTGTTAGCATCCAGCGAAAATCGGAATCGCCAATCAGTATCGTACTGAGATTTGTAGTGTAAAAAAAGAAGCCTTTGTCCTAAGGTTTCCCTGAACTTTTTTTTTTTTTTAAGTTTCAGACCTAACTTTCTCCCCTCCCCCCACACATGAAGACCTTTAAAAAAAATGATATTGAATGTAAATGTGCTTATGCACTCACTTTGCATCATATGCAGACTAAATAGTAAAAAACATTGTGTTCCCATGCTGGACCTGTGAGGTCTTTATACTCTGCTGCCAAGTAGTCACAGCTCTCATGCAGAAAGTAGACATCTGCCCTACCTTTCCCACAGCAGCTGCAGAAGTGCCACAACTTTCTCATCTCAGGTGTAATTTCTATGTGTTCCTTACGTCCCTGCACAGCCTGATGTCCCTCCGGAATGTTCCAGCAGGTCATACTACTCGCAATAATCAACCATGTGGGGCCTTCTTACAGTTATTACAATGCTGTAATCTGCTAGATAAAATCAATGGTGTGCTTAAACACTTAAGGCCCATACACACGTCGGATTTTTGCGAACGACCCGTCGTTTGAACGTTCCGTCGTTCGCACGTCAAATCCGGCGTGTGTACAGACTATCGTTCGGGTGATCACCCGAACGATAGTCTGTACACACGCCGGATTTGACGTGCGAACGACGGAACGTTCAAACGACGGGTCGTTCGCAAAAATCCGACGTGTGTATGGGCCTTAAAGAGACACTGAAGCGAGACTAAATCTCGCTTCAGGTCTTATATATAGCAGGGGCACGTGTGCCCCTGCTAAAACGCCGCTATCCCGCGGCTTAACGGGGGTCCCTTCACCCCCAACCCACCCCCCGCAAAAGTTGGTCGGAAAATGGTCGCTCGTATTCTTCTTCCTGGAGGCAGGGCTAACGGCTGCAGCCCTGCCTCCAGTCGCGTCTATCAGACGCGCATCGCCGCCTCTCCCCCGCCCCTCTCAGTGAAGGAAGACTGAGAGGGGCGGGGGAGAGGCGGAGATACGCGTCTGACAGACGCGCATGGGGCAGGGCTGCGGCGGTTAGCCCTGCCCCAACCAGGAAGTGCTCCCCCGCTGCACGGAGGGGGTTTGGGGGGACAGGGACCCCCGTTAAGCCGCGCTATAGCGGCGTTTTAGCAGGGGCACGCATGCCCCTGCTAGCTATGAGGTCTGAAGCGAGATCTATTCTCGCTTCAGACTCTCTTTAAGCCACCAAAAGACAGTCAAGCAGCAACATGGTCATGCCTACGCAGAACATTAAAAGCTGTATGAGTGCAGAGTGCACCATAAAAGGCAAATTATATTACATCAACAGCATAGCTCAACCTACTACAGGGAAATCATTTAGTCGCTACCCATCTGGGATTTAAAGAAGGAATTCAAAGGAGTTAATGTGAAAACTTCAAGTTGTCAGAGAGGTCTAGTTTTCCTGTGGTTCTCCACACCTTTCTGCTTCATTTTTTGGTACTTGCGAATGGAACAGTCCCATGCACGAAATTCTCTTTATATCTGAATGGTAACCACTGACTTCATGGCCAGTTCTGATTATTTTGGAACCCCTCCTAAAATATCCCCTATGTAGACATGCTCTCTCCAGGCACTGGCACTGTACCATATATTTGTTTCCACTTTGTGCCCCCAATACAAATGTGCCCATTATTTGCTTCTATTTACAACTGCCTCATATAACAAGTGCAACCATAATTCCACCATATAACAAGTTCAGCCATAATCACCCCCTAAAAGATGTGCAGCATTAATGTTCACTATGTAACAAGTGCATCCATAATGATCTCCCACAACAAATTCAGCCATGTCACCTATAAAACAAATGCAGCCAGTATGATCCCATACAACTAGTGTAGTTATAATGTCCATCATATAACAAAATCAGCCATAAAGGCCCTGATACAACACGTCCAACCATCATGTCCCCCATAGCACAGTGAACACATTATTCACCAAATAACAAGTGCCTCCCATCTTCATACTTACCTGCAACTTTGACAGGCCTCTCTAGCAATGTACTTTCATCTCTGCCCCTTGTGATAAGCATTGGGTTAATGGGATGGACTTCACAAGAGCCTGCCAACTTAATGAATTAGCCTGATGAGGTCCCTCCTCCTGCTTTTTTCAGCTGTACGCAATATCCTAGTGTCAGAAAACCTGCTTGGATAACAGTTCTGTAGAAATCTGAGGAAATCAAGTACCAATGAGACTGCAGCTGGGTCCCCCAAAACCGAGGCATCTGGTCTCTGCAAGAAGATCCTGCATAACTGAAGTGACTGGGACCACTACAAAAAAAAAGTCCTAGACTTTCATAACTAACCCGAGTCCCCTCTCTCTCATCTTTCTCTGCATTAGCAAAAAACAGTGGTGGCGTAGCAATAGGGGATGCAGAGGTAGCAACAGCACCAGGGCCCCTGGACCAGAGGGACCCAGTAGGGGCCTTCCTTTAACTTCTTTGTTAGCTCTTTATTGGTGCCAAGCTGGTTATGATAACCTCTATATGTGCATTGGTTGGTTGTATCTATTAATAGACTGTTCTCCCCAGCCTACACCTCTCTGACATTGCAGCTGTGCTTGGCAGGTTTTAGTGCTCCATATCAATTGTTATGTATAGAGCGCTTGGAGGGGCTCAATGCAAAACTCACACGAGGGCCCAGAGTTGCTAAGCTATGTTGCTGGCAGAAACCATGTAATGAACACTTGCCAGTGGGGTAATGCCCAGCTGTTCCAGAGCTCGCAATACCACATTTTTTGCTAAATGGCAAATTTTACATCTTAACTTTCACTTGGAGTACATAGGCCAAATAATAATAATAATAATAATAATAATAAAATAACGGGGTATTGTTGCAGACAGGCAGTGTTTAGCATGCACATTGCCCTTTCTATAAGGTCCCAAGATTACTCAGTTCCAGCCGCTGGTAAAAACAGTGCGCTTTCTCCACTGCCAAGAAAATATATGCCCAATTCTATAGCACATCGAAAATATTACAATAAAGTTTAAATAAACTTTGTGAGCTGAAGTTTACTTTTTGGACCATCATCCTCATAAGTTATGTATTAGCTTCCCTCCCCACTGAACCTGTAACTGCAAACCTGAAATCACAAGTTTGCTAGCTGCAGCCTCTGGCTCTGACACTATCGCTCCGCTGAATCTAAAGAAAGTTAATTTATTCCATTTCAGAAACTGGCAACAAATTAGGCTGCTAGTGCTTAACAACGGTGATACATTGTGCCTGTAAAGTAGAAGCTCCCAACGCAAGGAACATCAGAGACAAACAGCTCACAGAATGAACCCATTACCCCAACATCTTGCATCTGCTGCGGCATTGCCATGCTAATTATCGGCAACTCATTCGCTAGGCAAGTGGCCCATATTAAGGCGTCCTGGGCTTGTTACAGAACTGAGTGATCTAATGTGAGGCACAGGCACATTAACATGTCAGTGTGTAAGTGAACATCTTCTCCGCTCCCACAGGCAAGCTGCTAACAAAATGGAACTTCAGGTGTTTTTACATGAAGTTACACAAAAGGATCTGAAAGCAGTAAACTGCCTGAGAGTACTACACAGCAGAGAGAAGTCAGGGAAAGGAGTTATTGCAGATCTTGCAAATACATTCCTGAAGTCTGGTGGGCCCAACGGGTTGAATTATGCTATAATAGGTCATTATGTGAGATGGGGCCATAATTACTACTGTACGTGTAAAACATTAAAACAAACCTGAAGCAAAATAAACTTATGATATAATGAATAGTATGTGTAGTACTTAGAAATAGAGCATTAGTAGCAAAGACAAGAGTCTCATTGTTTTCCAGTACAGGAAGAGTTAAAAAAAACTTCAGTTATTATATATGCAAAAGAGCGTCTCTAAGCTCTTCAACCCACTTTTCCTGTTTTCTGAAGCACTTAAACGGCAAAGAAACAGCGAGAAACAGCTTCAGATAAGGTTTTACTGCAGGAAAGTTCAAAGGGTCATTATTTCTGCTTTGTTTTATAACTTAAAAGACAGAGTGTGCTTTTAAAACTGCGACTCTGGCAGAATGATGCAATGATATAAAAAATATGAGACTCTTTTCTTAGCCACTGAATTGCTTATCCGTACTACACATACAATTCATTATATCATGGGGGGGGGGGGGGGGGGGGGAGATCGGCTTCAGGTTTGCTTTAAAGAGGCACAGCAATGACATGCAGTATAGTAGAATGAAATAGATTATTCAGAATAGCCCACTGTACATGAAACAATCCTGCAGGAAACCACAGTGCAGTGCGTATATCTACGTCTCTGGAGCTAAGTTGAAGTCTCAAGGGGCGTAGATATACTGCAGTCGAACAGGGAGCTGGTTAATTATTAAAGAGTCATCATAATGTCATATAGAAGAAGGCAGTAAATTATTCAGGATATCCACTTTTACTGGTTTCAGCATCAGAAACAATTCCTATACCTATATATACAGTAGCTGTATATTGGTATGTAACCCCGCTCCCCCAGTGTTTAGCTTAGCCTATTTAATTTTCCAGCCGTCTGCCCCAGAGCACCATGGGAGACCAGGTTTTGTTTCTGCTCACTTCGGAACACACAACCCACCCAACAATTTTCAGTGGTGCTCCTTGCCAGCAGTAAAGGAAGTAAAGACACTCTGCTGCTTTGTAAATTCTGAAGCCCCCTATGGTTGCTAAATTCTGAATCCCAGCCATAAGCAAACCAAAAAGGTTTGAGTTTCTTCCTGACCAATAGCTATTCTCTATTCTTGCCATTCAACAGTCCAATAAGAGGACTTATTGTGTGTCAGGAATTATGTCTTATAGGAAATTTAACAATGATGTCTGAGAACTCTACTTCAACAAACGGTCTTACATACAGTCAGACAGCTGTTGTATGAGGTAGATGAGCTGATTGAGCACCCGACCAGAAAGTGGTAACTGAATGGTCTACAGATGAACTGTACAACTATGTAAAAAGAGTTCTGATGGTACAATAACCATACAGATAACAAACCTACAAATAAGTATAGTTTGAAGCGTTTGTCATATGGAAAATTATAGCTCAGAAGACTGAAAAGGAAATGTGATTTCTTATCATGTTAAATTACAAACTGAATGGTGGCAGTGATATTACAATATGTTATGACATGATCTGCGCATGGAGGAAAAACGGTTTAGCCATTTATTTAGGAAAGGGTTCTTTACAGTAAGAGTGATTAAGATGTGGAATGCATTGCCACAGGGAGTAGTTATGGCAAATTCTATACCTGCTATACTATACTTAGATGCTTTCCTTGCTTTGGAAGACATCCATGGCTACAATTTCTAGGTAATGCCCAATGATGTTGATCCAGGGATTTTATCTGATTGCCATCTGGAGTCGTGAAGGAATGTTTTCCCTTTTTGGGCTAATTGGACCACGCCTTGTAATGGTTTGTTGCCTTCCTCTGGATCAACAGGGATATGTGAGGGAGCAGGCTGGTGGGGGGAAAGGTGGGGGGAAAGGCTGCGCGTCCCTAAACACATGCTGCAATTGAATGGTTAATCGCACAGGCATACACCGCTTCTGCTATACTGAAAAATGCATGCCCTGCATTCAAGACAAGTGCTAACATTTATTAAACTAGGAGGAACTTTAGCTTCCAATATGGCTTGCATGCAAAGTATATTATACTAGACACTTGCGCTGGTGAGGCAAACCTCCGGGCAAGTGACCTAACCTAAATTTAAAACCTTGGGAGCAGCTAAGCAAAAAAAATGTTTAACTTACATTTTGTTGAACAGCGAGGAGAACGCCAGCGCATACCACTAAGGCTGCATCCGAAATGACCACCAGCTCAGTGTGCAGCACCTAAATAGATTTCCTGCACACTTTGAATTCAATTCAGATGCAAATCATATGCAAATCTGCTACTACTTATTATGCAAACAGGAAACTCGGGAGGAGGGGCTGGGAGCAGCTAACCTGACAGTTACATAGTTACAAAGTTAAGAAAAGGTGAGGGGGGGAAAGTTGCGCGTCCCTAAACACATGCTGCAATTGAATGGTTAATCGCACAGGCATACACCGCCTCTGCTAGACTGAAAAATGCATGCCCTGCATCCAAGACTGCATAATAAGTAGTAGCAGATTTGCATATGATTTGCATCTGAATTGAATGCAAAGTGTGCAGAAAATCTATTTAGGTGCTGCACACTGAGCTGGTGGTCATTTCGGATGCAGCCTTAGTGGTATGCGCTGGCGTTCTCCTCGCTGGTGTTGTACTTTGTTCTCTGGTTGACCTCAATGGACGTATGTCTTTTTCAACCCAAATAATGATGTAACTTTTCAATGAATGAAAGTATAACTTTCCTTTTGTATGTTGCCCCTACACTTTGGAACTCCCTGCCACACCCAATCAGGTAATCTCCATCCCTGGAATCATTTAAGTCCAAACTGAAAAGCCACCTGTTTAGTCTGGCATTTATGAATGCCTGACTATTTCCTCTGTAACACAGTCCAGCCTGCTACCCTGTATTGATTTGAGACGTATTATCTATGCGCTTTGAGTCCTATGGGAGAAAAGTGCTTTACAAATGTTATTGTACAGATATGTACCAACCATTCAGGAAGTCTCCCAGAAGCAAAACTTTGATTTTGGGAAATAAAAGTAAGTAAACCGAAAATAAATGCTAAATACACCAGAATTCCTTTCACACAACTTCTCTCACATTTGAATAACCTCAGCTCCAGCATCTCCTTCCCTAACTCTACTACATCTTCTGACAGGAAACTATGTGCACGGCGTTCAGCAGACATTGGCCTGTGTTCTGGGCAGAGAACTCCTACTTAGCAAAAGTGACAAATCAGGAAGCGGCTGGATGCCTTCAGATAGAAAGAGCGCGTCGCTTGCGTGGAAGAGTTAATGACACAATGCTAAATCTTCTGTGCGACAGAGACAGGAGAGCTGGAGTGGAATTAATACAAGAGCCGTGAGCTCAGTAGTATGCAAATCCAGCGATCACATATCCGGAGGCTCGGGCCATCCTCCCCCTCCGAGATGCAGAAACACCTCTATCTCTGGCAGGCTATGCTAATGTGACCTAGCTAATCCATGCAGCCTGTTTATAACCCTGACCAATGGACAAGTACATGAGAATGTGAAGGCTGCCAGAAACCCGAAGATTAGGAGGCCGTGCTCCTGAACAATGAAAGCATAGGAAAAGCAAAATACAAAACCAAGCAGAGCAGGACAATATGTGAGGAAGCAAAATCAATATGGAAGCGGAGTGTCACCAAACAATGGTTCCCGGAAAGCTCATGCCTGAACCTTGACCATCTGCATCTGATGTCTTCCCATTATAAGCCAGGAGACTGGACCTACTGCCCTTTACTCTCTCCACAGGAATAAACTGAGCACCGAGCAAGTCAAATATTTAGAGCTGTATTTAATAATGTGCTGGAACAATGGCTCTGTCAGACTGGCTATGGCAATAAGAACACATCATTTTCTCGGATCAAAGTGTACCGGTATTAGGGTGGAAGATCTTAGCATATGCGGTGGCAACCTGCCCAACTGACTATTACATTCTAAACAATGTCAGAAGGTCACATCAAAGCAAAAGTATACATTAGAACTGTGTAATTATTTTAGATACAAAATAGACACAGAACAAGCTCATTTGACCAACTGAAAAAGTACAAAAAGTCCAGGTTTAAAGGTCAACTATTGCGAAAAAATGTATAGCTTAAAAAGAATGCATATGAAATTTACATTTCTCCTAGAGAAAGATGCACTATAATTTATTTTTTTATATTAGATAGTGAAAATTTGACAGATCCAACAGGCTTTGGACTAGTCCATCTCTTCAAGGGGATTCTCAGGTATTTATTTACAAAAGCACTTATTGAGCAACAGTTGCTCTGTCCAACTGCTATAATCATTTGCAAAAGAGTAGGGAGGTTGGCCAGCATCTTTGTATAGATCCCTTTCCGAGAGTACATTTTTAAAGCATGAAGTAAATACTGGGAATACTCCATGAGGAGATGGACTAGTCCAAAACCTGTGAGATATTATTATTAGATATGTCAGCTTCTTATGATCTACTTTAACATGGAAAAAAAAAGTATAGTGCATTTTCTCTATAGTGGTCCTTTAAGGATCACATTTAAAGTTAAAGTTGAGCTTGCTTGTTTTGTTAAAAATACAATTGTTATCTTTCTGTGCATGGATAATGTCCCAAATAATACAACTTCTGTTTCCCTCCCTCACCGTATGAGGCAAACAGGGCATAAATAAGAAAGAATTTCCTTTTTTTAATTTGAACAGGTGCCTGATCTTGGCAGAGGTCAGAAGAGATCTGAGTTGGAGTATAGTTTTATTCTGCTCTCCTTCTCAAGCAAATGTTGTCACTTTTCTCAGTAAGCTCAAAGGACAGCAGATAAGAGGTAAAGGAAATGACTAACAAGAGATAGTCAGAGGTGAAGCTAGCAGTGCATCCCGGTGACCTGATCTTTTACAAAGGAACAAAAGCAGGTTTTGGTATCAGCCAGCAGCAAAGAGCAGAGAAGTCGCTCACACAGCATTGGGAGGATCAAAGTATCAGGATATACTGCAAACAACCTCTAATTACCACAGAGCATTGGATTTAGCTGCCTGCCTACATGGAAAGCAATACTGTCCTGTTTCTCTGACCAGAAATGCACCTCAATAAAGGGCCAGCCTGACACTGAACATTCCTACCAATCCTGGTTTTATGCTTATGGATAAGCCAACCAAAAATGTACTCAATGGCACATTTAGCATAAATCTGATTGCAATTTATAGTCTATTTCCCTATTTCATTCCAGCAGGCTTGTCACTTTAGACCAGGCCTGGGCAAACTTTGCACGGCCCAGGAGGCATTCTGTGGACCACGGGCCGCATTCCGACCATGCCTGGCCCCCTCCTCTCTCTTTTCCCTCTCCCTCCCTGCAGAGTCGCAAGCGGGGGATTAGTGGGGGTTAACTCACCTACATAGCGCTTCCTGCGTCACATCTCCATAGTCTTTTCGTTACACTGTTACAATACCGTTAGCTCCGCCCCATACTGTCATGGCCACACCCGTTTTTCACTGTGGTACGCTCACTCCTATTCTGGTTCGGTCCCTCGGTCAAACTTGAGAACCCCATGTGGCCCTTGAGTCAAAAAAGTTTGCCCACCCCTGAGCTACACCATAGCAATACTGCCTGCACTGCACTGAATTGGCACTCACCTTGAAGGTAAAAAACACACTACAGGCTACACAAACTGACTCTTTTACTGTTAAATACCAGGAAAATACCAAACCCAGAGCTGGATTTATGCAAGTTGCCCCCAAGTCCCACCTCTCTGTGTTTCTCAGTGAAAGTTAGTGTCCAATACAGCGGTTCACACTGTGCTCTGTCCACATGGCCGACATTCCAGATATGTGTCTGCACAGCCCTGTACTGTACAGACACATATACTGTTTGTTATATTAATGCTGTGCATCTATTTCGTATACTAGTTAGTATAAACATTAGAGATATATAAAGCACACATTTTTATTGCTTTACTAACACATTTATTTACAACAAATCATTTAGTTTCCATCTGGCACACAAGCCAAAAAGAAAGGTCCTGTTTCTGCAACCAGCAATTGTGGTACTGTCTGTGTGCAAACTTCTTGTTTTGTCTGCAGCACTGAAGGAAGACTTCCATTCTAGAAGACTGTAATTATTTCTCTAAGGAGTCTCAACTCAGCCTCCAGAGGCATTTGAACTCAGCCTGAACTTTCTGCACTGTCTAAACACTGTATTCACCACCAGGATGAGGTGAAGATTACACTTGCTCTTCAGAGGGTTTAAAAATATCTTTAGAGGTTGTTCAGAAAGTTCTTCCCAAGTCACATCCACTTGGATAGGACAATGTGTTATCCCCACAACATTGCTGATCCAAGCTGACCCACTGACAAAGGAGCAGGTAGGTGACACAGGATGCTGGAAAACTCATCAGGAAACAGTGGTGTCACTTACTTGGCAGTTCAAGATGGCTTAGGTATGTGAATCATAGGTCTAGCTGGAAAGTACAGAATTCAGAGATTTTTATTTCATTTGTACACTGCAAACTTCTGTTCTCTTCTCCTCTCTGGTGTCATAGTTTGTACCTGTACTTGCTATGTATTATAATTTATGTGTGTAACTTTATGTCATTTGAACTCTGTTATTTATTATATAGTGTATACTTACATTGACACTAAAGAAAACATAAAATAATTACCAGTTTGCACATTAACAACTTCAGCCCACAGTGTTGTTCACTTTATGCATCCGAGCAACTTTCACCTCCTGTTCATTTACCAATAACTTTATCACTACTTATCACACTGAAATGATCTATATCTTGTTTTTTTCACCACCATTTAGGCTTTCTTTGGGTGATACATTTTGCTAAGAATTATTTTATTCTAAATCCATTTTAACAGGAAGATTAGGAAAGAAATGGAAAAAAAACATTATTTCTCAGTTTTTGGCAATCATAGTTTGAAATTAATACATGCTACCGTAATTAAAACCCATGTTTTTTAATTGCCCATTTGTCCTGGTTATTACACGGTTTAAATTATGTCCCTATCACAATTTATGGTGCCTAAATAAAGATGCATTTTTTCAATTTGCGTCCATCACTATTTACAAGCTTATAATTTAAATAATTATATTAAAATACTCTCTTGACATGCATATTTAAACAGTTCAGGCCCTTAGGTAAATATTTATGTTTTTGTTTTTAATAATTTTATTTGGGTATTTTGGTGTGGGAGGTAAACAGCTAATTTTGTAATGTAATATAATGTATTTATTTATTAAAAAATGTATGTGGGTGTAGTTTTACTATTTGGCCACAAGATCAAAAAGTCCTGGAAGCGAACGATCACGCTTCCAGGAACTAAAATGAGGACAGGGAACTTTTTTTAGGCAGAAAGACTGCGGCATCTGATAAGAGACCCGTCTGTTTTTCTCCGGGGGACTTAGATCGATGAATGGGAGCTATATTCCCATTCATTGATCGGTGGGGGCTAATGGCAGGTGGGGGGAACGCGCTGCACAAGCACAGTCTATCTGGACGAACATATTCAATCTGATGCAATCCAAGCAGCAGTTGTTATTGGAAACCTGCTGTTAAACTACCCAGCTAAAATGTTTTCGGTCACCTGATCACATTTTTAAAACAGGCTGTTAAGCAGTAGAAACATCATGCGACATGTAGCAGATGACATAAAGCTATTTTGCTGACTAGGGTTTCAGATCACAGGAGCTGATCTTGAAATGTTAAAGAGGAACTCCAATCAAGATTTTAACTTTATCCCAATCAGTAGCTGATACCCCCTTTTACATGAGAAATCTATTGCATTTCACAAACAGACCATCAGGGGACGCTGTATGACTGATATTGTGGTGAAACCCCTCCCACAACAAGCTGTGAGTACCGCGGTACTCTGGGCAAACTGCCACAATGTAACAATGTTCACAGACAGGAAAGAGCTGCTTACAGCTGTCTGTAACAGCCAGAACAGCTAGAAACAGGTACATAACCTGCCCACAGTAACAATGTCACCATGTAATAAATGTCAGAATGTAAATTGGGGAGAGGAGAGATTTTACAACGAGCAAACACTAACTAAATCATTTATACATAATTATTGTAAAAATGAAGCACTTTTTTATTACATATTTTTCACTGGAGTTCCTCTTTAACTAAAGTTGATCCAGTTATTATGAAAAATGCCTGAGCATGGGTTAACAATTTCAAATTGATTTCCATCGGTCAATCTACACTGGGGGGAAAGGAGGGTGTTGACCTAATACTGCGAGCATATCTGTAAATCTATACCTGGAAGAACTAAAACTGGGGGCACATATGGCTACCTATACTTGGGGGGGGGGACGACCAACCAAATATTGGGGGCATATCTGCTATCTATACTGGGGAGGGCAGATTTTTTTTTTGGGGGGGGGGGGGGTGGGTAAGTGTGTGTGTGTGTGTGTGTGGGGGGGGGGTTGTTTTCTAAAATCTTTGGTGCTGAAGCATATGGGGATGCCACTAGACTACAAGGGAGGGGGCCACAGGTCAATGGTCAATTGTGAAATGTAATAGGGTAAACAGTAATAATTGGGATGCAGTGAAAACTATTGCAATAAAAAAAAGTTTAATCTTTTCTTAGTTTAAAGTGAAAAGTACACACTGTAGCAAAAACCCACTTTTATTTCAGAATCAAATATCATCACCATTGTGTCAGGAACACACAGTACTGTATGTTTTGAGATAAACAGGAGAAATAGCCAAATAAAATGTGGGCTTTTTTATCTACAGTAGTTCTTTTAATTTTTAAACTGGAAATGGTAAAAACTGAGAATAATGTATTTTTTCTATTTTCCCATTAACCAATTCAGGACCATGGGCTCTTTTCACTTCCTGATCACTGTGATTGGCTCACAGTGATCAGGTGATCAGGAGCCAATGAAAACTTCTCCTGACAGATGCACTTAACTCTGCTGTCTTTACACAGCAGAGATCTGTGCCAGCGGGGACATGCTTTTGTGCCCCGTGCTTGGCGTTAAAACTACAATGCATCAGGCTTAGGCAGCCACAAGTGCGGCGGCATTTTAACTATTGGCGGTACTAAAGATGTTAAAATACATAAAAAAACAAAATTGTCCTTAGGGAAAAATACCATCCAAGAGAAAAACATTATATATCATTTAGGTGTCATAAGTAGGAATTCATTTATTGAACTTATACATAAATCTACCCATGCTTTTGTCTCCCCCAGGTGTGCAGTGCTACCTATGCGCTGCTGATGTAAACATTAGGTGGCGGCCCTACTGCTGTCACTCCCACTAGCCACTCTGTAGAATAGTCATGTCTGCCTTTGTAGACTGATACTGCAAATTTGTAACTACAGTAATCCTTTAAAACTATAACGCAACTTGTGTTCTGACATATTTACAGTGTTATTTCACCAATAGGACCACTCTGCCAGCCATGCTGAAACCGTATACAGTTTATTCTATGGCAGCCGTAGATAAAACATAAATATAGGAGGGGATACAAAGACAGATGTTACACCAAGAAAGAAACAATTTAACACCCAAACAAACACAGCCGCTGCCCTGGAGTTTACAGTATCACTTTAGTTTGCTGGAGGTGTACAAAGCACAAAGTAATTTGCTCAAGGTCACAGGCAGCTGTCACTAAACCCAAACCTGATTAACCTGCATCCTCTGATATTACCAGGCCGGGCCAGTGTCACACAGCACAGTGACAGCAGGGTCACAGGATCTGAGCAGATTCACACTAGCTGCTGCCTCATTTAGCAGCCAAACACGCACCGTCAAGAAAGCGCCATTCACTTGGATAAATGTATAGCTTTATTGACAGAATGTCATCAGTGAATGCGCGGCTTTCAGTAATGGCACAGGAAATTATAACATAATAAATGAAGAAAAGCAAAGTCAAAAGATGTTTAAAGGGAATCTATCTAGTTTCTTTATTGTATAACATACAATTATTATTATACAGAGATGATGAGGGCAACACAATAGCTGTAGAGAAAAAGACTTATGCTTATTCATGGCAACAGCAGCCTAATTTCTACAATCTGTTAGGCTGAAATACATTAAACAGACAACATAAGAAAATACGAAGTAGAAGAAAATCTTAATAACAGAAGTTTGGGATAAAAAATAAACCTTTTAAAGGGAAGGTTCAGGGTGGCTGTGTAACGATCGGTGGGCGCAGAGAGTATCTGATTACCGGTGATCTGCAGTATCGCCGGAAATACAGATATATACCAGATTATAAGTGATCTGCAGTCTCACCGATAATCCGATATACAAACTAACCTCTGTTCGCCTGAGTAGAGTGTAGTGTTTTGGTGTAACAGTAACACTAGGAGGCCTAGGCCTCAGTGCAGCAAGGAGAACTGCACGGATTCCTTCCGCAGACCTGAGCTCTCCAAGACGGGAGGAGTCAGACTGACAGTAGGAAGGAAAGTCCGAGAGTGACACTCAGGAAGAAGTGTCACTAACAGGACTGGGAACCGCCTCCAATCGTGAGGTCGGTTCTCGAGGTCAGACAAGCCAGGTCGTACACACACGGACAGATAAAGTACAAATACAGTAGGCAAAGGCGGAGTCAAAGTACAGGCAGGGTTCGGCAACGGGGTATCAGATATATCGGGGTACAAAATCAGGAGGCAGAAACAGAGTCTTGGAACGAGCCGAGGTTCGGCAACAGAGTATCAGAAATATCGAGGTACAAGGTCAGAGTTCAGGAGGATAGTCGAGGCAGGCAAAAGTCATAACATATAATCACAATCAAACTAGTACTTTAGCTATCAAATATCTAGCTAAGTGTAGGATTACAGCTCCAGCTGGTCCCGGCACACTTCAGGATCTGACTACGGATCTGGGTGCTCCCACGTATGTGATCGCACGCCAGACAAAGAGCAAGTGAACAACCAGCAGTATATATACTCTAGGACCTTTCCAGGACCTCCCTAATTGCTGGTCCAATGAGAGCAGTGGAATTTGTCAGCTGACCCAGCTGGTCAGCCGACACCCTTCTAACTGCTATTTAAACTCTGCCTTTCTGCTCGCGCGCGTGTAAGTCTGAATCTTGGTGGACTATCAGTCCCAGCCACACCAGTACTGTCATGCAATGTATCTAGTGCGGGGGCCGCCTCTGATGCGGATTCCGCCGTTCCCAATGCGGATTCCGCCGCACTGCCTATGCGGCATGCAGCGTTTTTTCCGCGTTGTGACGCCATGCTGGACGCGGAAACAGCCGCCTCACCTTGAGAGACGGCGGCATTTCCGCGTTTCCTTACAGGCTGTTAAAAAAATTAAAATGCCCATCCACTTACCTGGGGCTTCCTCCAGCCCGTGGCAGCCAGGACGTGCCCTCGGCGCCGCTCCGCAGGCTCCCGGTCCCCTCCGGTGGCCGACCCGACCGGAGCGGCGCCGAGGGCACGTCCTGGCTGCCACGGGCTGGAGGAAGCCCCAGGTAAGTGGATGGGCATTTTTATTTTTTTAACAGCCACCCTGAACCTTCCCTTTAACACTGTAACTAAAGGCTATGACAAGTTTTTAAAGTACTGGTATGTTACAACCACCTCCCTTCTACACAAGCACACACACAGTACACCTCGTTCAGATTTCAGTCCATAAAACTGGGGTCATGTAAACAGTGCCCAACTCTCCAAAACGAATGTAAAATACTGTTGGAAAGCATATTCCTTGTAGTAGCACACAGGGAGACACTGTAAAATGTGTTCCCGCCTCTCATCCAGCTCTCTGTTTCCTTCTCCCCATGTGAGAATCCTTCCACCCCAGTCTTGGGTCCTGCTGCATCACACAACCTATCGGGAAATTCCGGAATGGGTCCTGGGAGATGAGGGCACAATGCTTACACTCTTCACAAATGGATTATGTAACCAAAATCAGATGAGATCTGAAGTAAAAATAAATGGATGTTTCTTATAACTCCTTTATTCAGAAGCAGTAGTAGTTAGAGCTAAGTAGCACAGCAAAATATTTGCATTCAGTAGTTTTTGAACAACTACAGCACCTTACTTACTTAACTAACCACCTAACGCCATCCATTGAGGGGTTAAAACAGGCGCATACACGTGTATTTCAGCAGAATGCACGTTTAATAAACATCCCATTAGCACAAATTAGTACACAAATTGGACGTTTATAATTGTCCATTTTAGATCAAGTGGGTAATATACTTTTGGCTAACATGGGCTAAGTGAAGCTTGCACTGTCACATTTCTGTTCTGAGCCTACAGCTACACTTTAAAGAAAGAAAACTTTTAAAAACTGAAAAAAACTGTGAAGTAAAATTCCACTCTTGCTAAAAAATTGTGATAAATATGCAGCAGTGGTGTAAAAAAAAATCTGCAATTTAATTCTATTAAAAACTACCTTTACATTTGAGTTTGAAGCCACCTATGAATTTTCAAAACAGCTTGTAAGCCCAAGTTGCATTGCATTTATAGTCTGGTTATCCATGTTGTCATAGTTTTCAATAATGACAGCCTTGGTATTTTTCACTTCCTGCATGAGTAGCTGCAAAGAGCAGGGCCATCTGTTTCTTGTCTTCCACACCTGTGTAAATTGAGTGACTAAATCCAACACACACAAGCAATAGAACACAGCAGTACATGCATCCAGCTACATTTGAAATTGGTCAGCAGGTGCTCGTCAGCCAATCAGGATGCACTGTCATACACCCTTTACCTGCCATACCACATCTAGCAGCCATTAGCATTCAGGTGGGAGGCTTCAGTTGGACGCCATCGCAAGATTGCGTCGCTAGCAGGACCGCCCCGTGCAGGCATTCCTCCCACAGGGGTCCCTCCCTAACCGCTCACCTGTCCGCTATGTCCTAGAGCTGAAAGAAAACGTTTAAAAACACACGATTGGTTCACATGATGGCCAGGGGCCCCGGGCCCCTCTCACTGGCCGGGGCCCCAAGGCCAACACGCGATACCTGGAGGGGAGTGCAGGTGGGCCCGGACCTCTCACACCCAGGCTCTGGACCTCTCACATCCAGAAAACCCATCAACACTGCCTCCATACTGAATGCTAAATCCAACACACACAAGCAATAGAACACAGCAGTACATGCATCCAGCTACATTTGAAATTGGTCAGCAGGTGCTCGTCAGCCAATCAGGATGCACTGTCATACACCCTTTACCTGCCATACCACATCTAGCAGCCATTAGCATTCAGGTGGGAGGCTTCAGTTGGACGCCATCGCAAGATTGCGTCGCTAGCAGGACCGCCCCGTGCAGGCATTCCTCCCACAGGGGTCCCTCCCTAACCGCTCACCTGTCCGCTATGTCCTAGAGCTGAAAGAAAACGTTTAAAAACACACGATTGGTTCACATGATGGCCAGGGGCCCCGGGCCCCTCTCACTGGCCGGGGCCCCAAGGCCAACACGCGATACCTGGAGGGGAGTGCAGGTGGGCCCGGACCTCTCACACCCAGGCTCTGGACCTCTCACATCCAGAAAACCCATCAACACTGCCTCCATACTGAATGCTAAATCCAACACACACAAGCAATAGAACACAGCAGTACATGCATCCAGCTACATTTGAAATTGGTCAGCAGGTGCTCGTCAGCCAATCAGGATGCACTGTCATACACCCTTTACCTGCCATACCACATCTAGCAGCCATTAGCATTCAGGTGGGAGGCTTCAGTTGGACGCCATCGCAAGATTGCGTCGCTACCAGGACCGCCCCGTGCAGCGGACAGGTGAGCGGTTAGGGAGGGACCCCTGTGGGAGGAATGCCTGCACGGGGCGGTCCTGCTAGCGACGCAATCTTGCGATGGCGTCCAACTGAAGCCTCCCACCTGAATGCTAATGGCTGCTAGATGTGGTATGGCAGGTAAAGGGTGTATGACAGTGCATCCTGATTGGCTGACGAGCACCTGCTGACCAATTTCAAATGTAGCTGGATGCATGTACTGCTGTGTTCTATTGCTTGTGTGTGTTGGATTTAGCATTCAGTATGGAGGCAGTGTTGATGGGTTTTCTGGATGTGAGAGGTCCAGAGCCTGGGTGTGAGAGGTCCGGGCCCACCTGCACTCCCCTCCAGGTATCGCGTGTTGGCCTTGGGGCCCCGGCCAGTGAGAGGGGCCCGGGGCCCCTGGCCATCATGTGAACCAATCGTGTGTTTTTAAACGTTTTCTTTCAGCTCTAGGACATAGCGGACAGGTGAGCGGTTAGGGAGGGACCCCTGTGGGAGGAATGCCTGCACGGGGCGGTCCTGCTAGCGACGCAATCTTGCGATGGCGTCCAACTGAAGCCTCCCACCTGAATGCTAATGGCTGCTAGATGTGGTATGGCAGGTAAAGGGTGTATGACAGTGCATCCTGATTGGCTGACGAGCACCTGCTGACCAATTTCAAATGTAGCTGGATGCATGTACTGCTGTGTTCTATTGCTTGTGTGTGTTGGATTTAGCATTCAGTATGGAGGCAGTGTTGATGGGTTTTCTGGATGTGAGAGGTCCAGAGCCTGGGTGTGAGAGGTCCGGGCCCACCTGCACTCCCCTCCAGGTATCGCGTGTTGGCCTTGGGGCCCCGGCCAGTGAGAGGGGCCCGGGGCCCCTGGCCATCATGTGAACCAATCGTGTGTTTTTAAACGTTTTCTTTCAGCTCTAGGACATAGCGGACAGGTGAGCGGTTAGGGAGGGACCCCTGTGGGAGGAATGCCTGCACGGGGCGGTCCTGCTAGCGACGCAATCTTGCGATGGCGTCCAACTGAAGCCTCCCACCTGAATGCTAATGGCTGCTAGATGTGGTATGGCAGGTAAAGGGTGTATGACAGTGCATCCTGATTGGCTGACGAGCACCTGCTGACCAATTTCAAATGTAGCTGGATGCATGTACTGCTGTGTTCTATTGCTTGTGTGTGTTGGATTTAGCATTCAGTATGGAGGCAGTGTTGATGGGTTTTCTGGATGTGAGAGGTCCAGAGCCTGGGTGTGAGAGGTCCGGGCCCACCTGCACTCCCCTCCAGGTATCGCGTGTTGGCCTTGGGGCCCCGGCCAGTGAGAGGGGCCCGGGGCCCCTGGCCATCATGTGAACCAATCGTGTGTTTTTAAACGTTTTCTTTCAGCTCTAGGACATAGCGGACAGGTGAGCGGTTAGGGAGGGACCCCTGTGGGAGGAATGCCTGCACGGGGCGGTCCTGCTAGCGACGCAATCTTGCGATGGCGTCCAACTGAAGCCTCCCACCTGAATGCTAATGGCTGCTAGATGTGGTATGGCAGGTAAAGGGTGTATGACAGTGCATCCTGATTGGCTGACGAGCACCTGCTGACCAATTTCAAATGTAGCTGGATGCATGTACTGCTGTGTTCTATTGCTTGTGTGTGTTGGATTTAGCATTCAGTATGGAGGCAGTGTTGATGGGTTTTCTGGATGTGAGAGGTCCAGAGCCTGGGTGTGAGAGGTCCGGGCCCACCTGCACTCCCCTCCAGGTATCGCGTGTTGGCCTTGGGGCCCCGGCCAGTGAGAGGGGCCCGGGGCCCCTGGCCATCATGTGAACCAATCGTGTGTTTTTAAACGTTTTCTTTCAGCTCTAGGACATAGCGGACAGGTGAGCGGTTAGGGAGGGACCCCTGTGGGAGGAATGCCTGCACGGGGCGGTCCTGCTAGCGACGCAATCTTGCGATGGCGTCCAACTGAAGCCTCCCACCTGAATGCTAATGGCTGCTAGATGTGGTATGGCAGGTAAAGGGTGTATGACAGTGCATCCTGATTGGCTGACGAGCACCTGCTGACCAATTTCAAATGTAGCTGGATGCATGTACTGCTGTGTTCTATTGCTTGTGTGTGTTGGATTTAGCATTCAGTATGGAGGCAGTGTTGATGGGTTTTCTGGATGTGAGAGGTCCAGAGCCTGGGTGTGAGAGGTCCGGGCCCACCTGCACTCCCCTCCAGGTATCGCGTGTTGGCCTTGGGGCCCCGGCCAGTGAGAGGGGCCCGGGGCCCCTGGCCATCATGTGAACCAATCGTGTGTTTTTAAATTGAGTGACTGGCAGCAAACTCTTAGGCCTCATTCTTACTTGGGCACTTTAAGCCTCCATTTTACACTTTGCTGGTTGCTGAATGGGACCTTAAAGGAAACCAGAGACTATTAAAATAAAAGTTTTATACATACCTGGGCTTCCTCCAGCCCCATGCCCACGGATTGCTTCCATGCTGCTGTCCTCAGCCTTCTCTTTTACCAGTACTGGTTAGTTTTAACCATTAGGTAGGTAGTGTGTAGGGGGTGAGTGTTAGTTTTAGGCATTAGGCAGGTAGTGTGTGTGTGTGTGTGTGGATGGGTAAGGTTTAGGCATTAGTCAGGTAGTGTGTGTGTGTGGAAGGTAAATTTTAGGCATTAGGCAGGTAGTGTGTGTGTATGTGGGGTAAGTTTTAGGCATTAGTCAGGCAGTGTGTGCGTGGGGGAAGGGGGGCTTAATTTTAGGCATTAAGTAGGTAGTTTGTGTGTGTGTGGGGGGGGGGGGGGAGTTTAAGGGTTAGGTGTCGGGGTGAGGGTTCTGTGTAAGAGAAGGGTTTGGTTTGGCCATAGTAAAATATTGGTATTTAATATTCATATTTTACACTTTTATAGTAACATATTGGTATTTAATGCTTAGGCGCGATATTTCCACACGCCTTTATTTGCTGTACGCTCCACTCTAGAAGTACAGATGACAGATGAAATGTTCTAATCTTATTATTACTGCCCAGGATGTAGTAATACCCAGTCTTCATTTAAAGAAAAGTTGTCCATGTCCAGTCCACAAGGGCTTGCAAGTACTTTGACACGGACAGAGTCACTGCCCCTGCATAAATCTCACCATATGTAACTCACTAACATCTGGTACTTCGCGCTAAGCTAAAAGTGTACAAATCCTGGCCTTTAAGGAAGAGGGTTGGATAACGTTGATTTAAATCAGACCATTGACATAACTCTTCCACTTACTGGCACAGTCCACACCACACATCATTCCAAATTATGGCAACAGCATTGCTCTGTTAATGTTTCCCAGTCTGCTTTCAAAATAGTTTAGAGCGCCAACATCTGTTTGTAAGTGGTAAATATGAAATGCACCTAGGTTTAGTTTAATTTACTTGAACAATTCATATAAAATCTATTTTAGTATAGAGCATAAAAAGAAATAAAACACAATAAAAAATATTGATTCCCCTTAAACAGGAGCAATAGCCACTCTATCATACTAACACTCGGACATTAAAAAAAGCTTGTTTCATAAAACGGAGAAAGCACTGAACCATATTTTTAATCTTCTCTGCTTTGATCCTGTACTATGTCACCTTACTGAGCTTAGTCTCTATTACCCCCTCAAGTACCTAAAAGTCATAAGACAAGTCTACAAGCAGAGACCCCTGGAATACAACTCTGAAGCCAGTTTCCTTACTACTGTGGAAGACAGCTTCCTTCCTTCTGCCAAAGGTACCAGTGGTTATTTATTAGAAGTGAAGACAGTCATAGGGAGAGCTGATTGCAGGCAAGCTTGTCACTGTGAAGGAGTTAAAACATCTCAGCACTTGGCAAGCTTGTGAAGATCACTTGCCCAGCGTTCATACCACGTAACACACACCTGGATAGGCTGACATGAGAAGGACTGCATATTGCTGGTTCAACCATAAATTAGGATGGGAGCCAGGAATGGAATAAAAGGAGTGTACTCATTAGCACTTCAATGCTGTGAATCTTCTTAGACAGGCCGGCAGCTTTGAATCAGCAGCTTATCATCTCCAGAGCTCTGGCAAGTGGAGGCTGGTGCGGAACCTCTCTTCTCCAGGAATATCTCTGCTGTCTGGACATATTTGCATGAAAGGTGTAGTAATTAGGGGCTTTCTGATTTCAGGCAGGCTTCAGTGAATGCTTTCTATATCAAGGCACTATAAGACCTGTTTACAAAATAAAACTAGGAAGAAAGAAAGCATATCTTGTGTTTATCTTCCTTTGAGTTTCCATGTGGAAGTCTGGGAATTAAGAAAACATTTCCCAGGTTTATAGCACATGGGATTGAGGCAGTGGCAGACAAAGGTGGCCGAGGCCAGCAACACAAATATACATGTAGAGCTTGTTTACATGCCACCACTATTCTCCTTAATTACTTAAAATAGGTTGACAGTGTTTAGTGCCTCAGGGCTGTTCAAAACTACCTTCTACTAAAGAAAAAGCAGAGCATGGGATAAGACCTCATCGCCAACACCTGAAAGGTTTCCAGTGACGTCCATTTAACAGCCAATCTGAACTCATGTGAAGATTTCAGTGCTACTTCCATATCCATGACCTGTTACTGTCATTGACTGGGCAAGACACCAAGCAACCATTTAGCTAAGCAGTATTTAGTATGATGCTCCAGCCAGCACAGGGCAAGTTCAAATCACCACTAGAATATGGCCTCCACTGACAAAGCCAAATCCTCAGGAAGAAGAACCACCCACAACTGGGAAATTCAAATAGAGATATTGAGGATTGTTTCTCTTCTCTCATTGGAGAACCTGAGCTGATTTCAGCTGAACCTGTTAATCAGAGGACGTTGTTTGGGTTTCGATTGTCATCTGTTTTCCCATTGAGATTTTAGTGAGGAAAATTGTTTCAGTGTGAACCTAGGGAGCAATACAATCACCACATATTTTCTAACCATTTTAATCATTTCCCACTTTATGCAGTCCAAATCTCCAGAGAATGTACAGCCCAGTGGAGGATGGGTGTGGAGGAGTTTCCTTACTGAGATGAGATGTACAGTTGCACCCATCCTATACTGGCAAGTCATTTAGAAGGTGAGGCCTTGTCTATACGAGCTGTTTGAATTGTAGTTTGTGCTCCCATTGCAACTTCAACAAAGGCCCTGGCACATGCCATATGTAGTATTTTTTCCTTACAAGGTCATTTTTTACAAGCTGGTTTAATTTAACACATCTCTTGACACTGGACTTTCTATTGGTAGAATTTAGAAAAATAATACATTCATAAGGGAAAACAGCACCCCGCTGCCTTTAAAATAAATACAGAATAAGAAAGAGGTTAAAATAAAGGTGTTAAAAATCCCAACTATTTGGCCCTCTTTTTCAAGGCACAGTCTTGCTTTATAGATGACGCCTTCACCTTGGTAGCTTCAGCACTCTCAGAAATCAAATTGCTGTTGAAGTGTGAGGGTACATTATAATTCTCACTGCAGACATTTAGCCTCACTTCCTGTCCTCTGTGACTTTTTAACCATTGTGAAGCAGAAGTGAGGTGAATCAACCTAAAGTCCAGAAAGCAAGAAAGACCTGAGAACACGTCTATTCCTGCTGACGTCTACCTACATTTTTGGCTGGGACTCCATTTTAACCAAATATGATGAACTTGATCAGCAGACTTGGACACTACATTAGGAATGAGTTAATCCTTTAACCCCAAGTCGTCTATAGGTGTTTCTTTGTTTTCACATCCACACACTACAGACGTCTAAAGATGTTTCAGTACAAACGTACTTAGGCCTATATTCGTGTGTCATGGATGTCTAAAGGCGTTTCGTACAACGTTTTCGGTTAGTGCCAATTCACCACTTGGTTTGAGACATGCAAGTAATTCCAAGTTGATGCAGATTTATGCAAAAGTTAATGCAAATCCATGCAACTTGAAAATGTACCAATCAAATTCTTCCACTGCAAGATTTGCAAGGATTAGTCACAATAATGTAATTTAGTTACATCTTAATTTACATAAATACATAAATTTAAAGGAGGTAGTATTGGTGCTGGGGATAATAGGAGACCAACACAGCTATACACGTACAAGGACTGTTGCCCATAAGGGAAGAACATTGCTTTAATGCACCAATCAACCTACTTATTTTTCCTGTTATTTCAGACACGGGAAAACACTGACTTAATTTGTTCTGCCTGCAGTCTCTAACAAGGTCCAAGAAACATCCAGACACGCATCATGTATCTTTAGTTAGAGCCAAACATCAAATAAGATTCAGAAATGCAAAGCCATTTTTTTCTACTATGCTCAGTGACCAATGTACAAACAAGTAGATTTGGCTTGTCATATACTTTCCTAAGGAGGAGGAAGGAGAGGAACAGGAAATGTTTGCTGCAGGAAAATACCATAGCGTTGGCCTAAGAAATTCCAACACAGCCCAGGCTTCCCCAGAAGTGGCCAAAAAGCCGTACAAGACAAGCAATGCCTATACAGTCCCCATATCACCCAATCTGATCATAAAAGACTATTTGACATTTACAAAAAGTCTATGTGATGCTTTGGTCTTGAGCCCATGCTTAAAAAGGGAAAAGGAAACTTTTACAGATTTTTACATGTATGGCAAGAAAGGGGCACATTTTTTATTCCGCACAATTATAGTGACATAACACTTTGATGATGTTGGTTAAGTGATCCGGAAACTTGAAAAACTCTTAACATTTTTATTTTCAAAAGGTATGAGTGATATATGGGAAGCCATCAAACCCGAGAGTGTAATTACTTGATTCAGGCTTTGCACTGGAAGACACAGGAGGGGGAACCTGAATGGTCCTAAAAGATTACACATAAACTCATCTGCTAGCTCATAAAAGTATCATCCTTATTCAAATGCTTATCGGCTTTTCCTTATCTGCCGGGTAACACTGTGTTTTCCCTACCAAGAGAGAGATAATTATCATATTAATGAAGCCGTATTTTATTTCCAATTTGCTTTCCCCCAGTTTGTCTTTTTTCTCTTTTGTCAGATTGAAATGAAGAAAACATCTAAATGGTAAGCATGAGATGACTGCGAGAGAGAGAGAGAGAGAGGGGAAAGATGTGATGCGGAGCGGCAGCCAGATAATAAGAGAAAAGGAGGGCCTTGAAGCCTAAGACGAGAGATAAAACTGTGATTCATTGATGGCAACCTACCTCCTGCAGGTCGAGAGGAGAAAGGAGAATGATAATCAACAGTATTGCCCTTTGCAGGATGATTAGATGCTGGAGCGGGAACCTGGCTCCTGCTGCGAAGCAGACACTGAAAGCCATAGCCCACCGCTGCCAAGAGGCACCAAACACCCCAAACAAAACTGCTCCGGACAGCAGTCTCTTGCATTTTTAAATATAAGCTTTGAAGAATACACAGCGTTTAGGGGGAATGTTACTTTTATGTTTATTTTTATAAGTTCCTGCATGACAGCTATGCTGCTGACAGCACTTCACTACAGAGTGTATTGTCAGTCTTTAAAGTAAGATACAAAAAAGAAATACATAAAAAAATAAGATAAAATCACAGGGATAACTGTGAAATAAAGGATTTTGAAACTAGCAGTTCCTGGTAAAAAATGCAGGCCTGGTGAGGTGGAAGTGGATGATCGGGTAATGACAACCTGCAAGCTTGATCCAACTTCTTTAGTTATTAAAAAGTCAGTTGGGTTCCTTATGCGATATTGGTGTTCATAATATAGAAGCAACCTAGGCTTGAAGCTGGAAACTTGGGGTATGTAGAAGTGCAGGTGCCACGCATAGGTGCCGTTGTTAAAGAGACTCTGTAACAACATTTTCAGCCTTTTTTCTACTATCCTACAAGTTCCTATATTTATTCTAAAGTGCTCTGGCTTACTGCAGCCTTTTTTAGTTGCTCCATTGCTGTAATAAATCAAATTTACTCTCCTTTGTCAGGCTTGTCGGCCTAAAGAGGAAGTGGCTGTAATTGTTTACAGACAGGAGGAAGTTACACTGATAGCCCTGCTCTGAGTATCCGAGTCTTTCACACTATGAAAACTGTGAAAAGCAGAACTTGCACATTCCCTGCTCTCAGTAACTCAGTATCATCTACTGTTAAAAGCTGATAATTGTGAGACGCATAGCTCACACATTCCCTGCTCTCAGTAACTCAGTATCATCTACTGATAAAAGCTGATAATTGTGAGACTCATAGCTCATAGACTATTGCAGAATGCAGACAAGGACCTGCTATCAGTAATCACTACTAAAGATTGCAGCATTCTTTACAAAGTAAACCTTCTTCTAAACTTTGAAATAAAACTTTAAAGGCTGAATTTGTTCAATAATATAACCTTTCATGGAAACTGTAATGCAGTTTACAGGAACATGCAATATTATGATAAACTTCCTGTTTGGCAGCCATATTTTTTGTTTACAAAAACAGTTTATAATCTGCTTTTTTTGGGCCTGGATCGTGGTGGGGAGCAGCGAAAATGTGACAGAGGGGGACAGGAGATGAAAACCTACAGGCTGGTATGTTTATTTATATGAGGTTTTTAGGTTACAGATTCTCTTTAATGGCTATAACAGGAGAATAGCGGGCACTGATGCTGCTCACTATACAAAGCGTGGCTACAAATAGCCCACTGAGCCCCACTATTTTATCAGGCACCTGTAACGCCCAAATTTCTTGTTATAATAGTTAATGGCGGCACCCTAATGTGCACAGCTGGCAGACGCCAGCCATTTGTAGCTGCTGCGCCAGCCATTTTCAGCTGCAGCTTGTGTATCGGAGGGCCCAGTCTACCGGTTATAGGCACCATACACAGCATTTAATGGTTAGAAGTAGGTGGGGGCTAGTTAGTGTTAGGCATAGATGGGGAAGGGTTACTGTTAAGCATAGGTGGGAAGTAGGTTAGGGTTAGGCATAGATAGGGGAGGGTTAGGAGTAGGTGTGGGGTGTGGGGTGGTTAGGGTAAAGCATTGATAGGGAAGGGTTCAAGTGAGAATTAGGGTACGGAAGGTGATAGAATATCAGAAAAATTACAGCAAATAGTAGAATATTGGTAAAATTTGCAATATTCTACCACTACTAATTGCCACCATTTTTTACATGATGTCCTAGGTTTGCTTGGCCATTAGAGTAAATAGCCATGCCTTTTTTCAAACTGCTCTGAAATAGCCCAATATCCAAGACAATTCTTAGTGAAAAATGTACCCTATCTGCATTTTACACAATAGGGAAGTTTAGTGAAATAAACAAGTCATTTATTGAACAATCAGACAGCCAATGAAGTTGGAGTACACAGCTGGCATGTATATGCTACAGGTCAGTCAGTAGAACAAGGCATCCAGGACACTACAAGATATGCATTGCAGATACATTGGCTATAGACAAGATTGGCTATGTTATTGTGCCTACAGTTTGTTTTTAAAATGTAGGAACATAAACACGCTAGTGCTTGGAGGACACCACGAAATGTCAGATGTGTTATTAAATTGGCTGCAGTAATTTCTCTAAAATATATTGCAGTCAAGTAGTGCATAGTGGACTTTCTTAACCTGTGTTATATGCCTGACTTGAATCCACTAGTGTATAGGAGATACTCTGACCTGGTCACTTGTATTTAATGAGGTTACAAAGTGACTGGGGAGGAAAGCAATTGTGTCAGGCTCCAGCCTCATCTGTGACCTCCCCAGATACACGTTACTGCTTATTGGGCAGAAACATCTCCGCTTTTTTAACTGGAAAGTAGTTATGTTGATAGTCATCTCAAACCGCTGATGGACAGCTCTGAGACCCTTCCAAGCATTAATGTGAGCAAAGTCTGTAGAGCTGTGTTAACAAAAGAGGATGAACCGATAAGGAGCAAGGGTTGCTGGGAGTTTTACGTTACAAGATACTGAACCCTATAAAATACAAAACACAATCACTATAAATAGTTTGGGTCAGCATGGGTCCTATACAGGAGGACATTTATCATAAAACTATATAAACTGTACCTAGTGAAGCTATGGTGAACCAGAATCATTCCGCTCAGTGAGTGAATAATACAGAACCACCATAACAGGCTCTAAGCACACTGCAAACCAGCACTTCTGGATGTGTGTTATTATTATAGATGGTCTGCATATTTACCTGCTGAGCAGCAGAGATGCATCATGGGAGTTACTTCCAAATATTTTACCTGCTTTTATAAAGGCTAATTTATTTCTACCAGATCTATTTAAAGGAGTAAGAATTAAGCACGGAGTAAAAAGGATGTTCTCTACAGTAACATGTTGCTAAAGTGGGCTTGTAGTTGACCGATGCATACTAATCCACAGTTAGGGCCAGTGCACACCAAATAGTGCTAGCGTAATCACAAGTGCTCAGCACTTTTTGAAGTAATTTTTCAGAGTGATTCTAGGAATGTGCCTAGTGATTTTCTAATAATGGCTAGCGATTTTCTGAGCACTTTTGTGCAGTGGTTTTTATTTTTTTGTTACAGTAGAGCTGGAACTGAACAGCTTCTGTAGCAAAAACGCTTGGAAAATCGCACTGACCTAGCGCTTTTCAGAGCGATTTTCCACTTTCCTATACTTAAAGGACACATGAAGCGAAAATATACTAATGTAATAAACTATTGTATCAATCTTCCTTCTCCTAATGCCATACAATTTTCTGTTAGATTTTCTGCAATTAGATTATTTTCTGTAAATTACTGGTAAGGTGCGTACACACGCACTACAGAAGCCAACAACGGGTCCATCGGCCTTATGAGTCTGCCGATAGTGCGTCCTCACGCACTACTGTCTGCTGAAAGTCCGCCCAGCGGGAGGGTCCGACTGACCCGTCGTTGGCTTCTGTAATGCGTGTGTACGCACCTGTAGAGACTGGTCATTATCTCTGGTGCATTGTCTTCTGGATATCTCCTTCTTAGTAGAACAATGCTTAATTGTTAGGCAGATAGATGGTTAGATAGATAATTTCCAACATGTTGGAAATTATCTATCTGGCAGGTAAATCTAATGCTGGGCATACACTGAGTGATCTGGCGGCACGATTAGCCTCCCGCCGCATCCCCGCGCGTCCCCGTGGCCGCCCGGATCGATTCCCACTCGTCCCCGCGGGCGCTTCCTTATCTTCCGCGCGATTCCCCGCTATTGTCCGCCCGCATGGATCGAGCGGGGAATCGATCCGCGCGGTGATCGGACCTGTCGGAAATTAGCCATCAGCGGCTCAATTGATAAAAAAAAAAATGTGCCGTGTATGCCCGGCATAACAGAAAATTGTATGGTGTGTACTAGGCATTAAAATGACTTTTTAAGATTCCACAGTTTTATTTTATGTTTAAATCTACTTTTTAAGTTTTAGCTGTTTTATTGTTTTTGCTCAATGACACATTCATTGAAGTCCTTTAACACTGAGGCTGAATTGCCTCAGAAAAGCACAGAAATGCTGCAGGACCTGTGTTTGTGTTTGGGAGAAAATCACATTGCTCTGGTGTGATCCATCCCATTCAAATACACTAGCGTTTTTAAAAGCGCTCAGAAGCTCTCTATGTGTGCATCAGCCTTTACATACTGAAACAGGACAGTGTACCTATGGTGACCTAAAAGCACTAAGATGGTATAAGGGGCTTAAAGAGACCAATACACCCTCTTAATAAAAAGCTATAATAAATATAAATGTGCTTTCTAAAACCCAAAGGTATTTGCAGTAATTCCGCTTGTGAGCAAGAAATGTCTCCCATGATGAATCACTGCTGAAGATGCGTCCCCATAAGCCAAACACACATCAGTGTTCAATCTAAGCACAAACACTGTTGCTTACCCTGAACACCTTTCCTTCTGTTTTCGGGCCCTTTTATACTGTTGGCCTGATCCAGTTCACTTTTTTTCCCTTAAGTTTTCTCCTACGAGATGATTTTTCATCTTCTATTTAAAATAACGTTTGCACTTGAAAAAGTACCAAAAAGTAATTATTCAGAGTATTTTCTTGCTTGCTGTTGGTTTCAAAGGCATTTTATTTATAATGTGAAAATATCACCTAGGAGAAAATAAATGCAGGGTACACAACATGCAATTCCCCTTTAGATCCACAGGTGGAATCTATAATTTCTGACAGGTCAGGTCTGATTTCCCATAGCTTTTTTAATTGAATTTCCGATTCCTTTTGTACAAAATCCATCAGAAAACGGACCGGATTTGTCATTAATTATCGATTCAACTCGTCGATTTGATGGGAAATTCCACAGTGTGTACCAGACATTAGGAGATAAAAGTAAATCGATCGGGCCATGTGCCTGTTGTGTTGCAGCCGAAAAAAATCGTTGCATCCATATGCAATGATATTCCTATGGAGCTTTCATATTGAGTGTGGTTCCAACACAATAACAGAGAGCATGCGCACAGTAACACGCATAGGGGTGTAACAACAGACCCTGCAAGGGATGCAGCCGCAGGAGGGCCCAGAAGCCATAGGGGGCCCCGTCCTGAGAGACAGACAACTAAGGGCATGAAGAAAAAACTTTCTGCTCTCTGCAGTTGTTTTAATGACTGCATCTGCTCAGCCATTGATAAGAAATCATACAAAGTTTTTCAGACAAAGATTTGTACAGTCCCTACTCAGTGTGCAGCAGGCTCTTCTGTACAGCGCCCTGCCCCCAGGTTGGCAGGAGGGGGCTCCATTCAGAGTTTTGCAGGGGGGCCCAGTGAGTCTAGTTACGCCCCTGAACATGCAGATGCATTTACAGTGGCAGTGAAGCATACTTTCATAGTACTGTATAATTCACTGTATAGGCACACCGCATGTTAGACACCATTATGTTGCAATGGTATTTCAATGCAATGTGCACAGTGCAAAAGGACCCTTATTTAGCCATATGAAAACATCCTGCAAGCCTGTTTACTGCCTTCCATGTGATTACTTCTCACCCCCTTCCCCTCCGGTCACAAAGGGAGTTCAGGATGGAAACATTTCTAATTCCTAGCAAGAAAAGGATTCTATTTTTATTTTTTATTTAAACTCTAAGTCCCTGGGGACTCAAAGCACTGTGACTTTAATAATGAATAATGCTGGCACATGTGCTATAGATTCACAGGAATACTGAATTTTAATGACAGGTGAGCTTTAATGACAAATAGCCACCCTGCCCTGATTCCCTTACATTGCTCATCATGTAGATGCCTTAATGGTAGGACAGGGGCCTCCATTCATCAGCATTGTCTGCGTGTTCCATTTTTTCCAAAGATGACAAAATAAAAACAGCCAAATATTTCCTGCCTATGATTCTTGGAGAGTTTGGCATCATGCTGAAGCCATTAATCTATTGACTGGAAGAAAAATCAGGCCAGGATGCGAATGTTGCTTGCAGCTATAGCAGCCATAAAGGCCTGTTATTGTTCTGAGGTGGCTCTAGCGGCCATCAGAGAGTCTACAATAGCTGACTATCCGGTAGTGGAGACACCCCTGCACCACGGCCCAGAAAGGGTTCATTTTCTGCTTCCATTAAATTACAAGCATCCAGAGCCACACTAAAACTGTCACTTGCTTCACATCCCCAGAGACAACTGAGGATTTATATAAACGTCCTCTTCATATCTGTATAAAGGCTTGTGCCCTACCCCCAACGGGCTTTCCACGCAGGCGTCCTGTTTAATCAAACCAAAAATTCATAAAGCAGCATAAATGTGAACGAGAAAAGCACAGCTGCAACTTTATGTGATTTAGTTGTTTCATCTGCCTCTCCTGCTCTGTTACAATTTAATATACGATATTACGATACATAATCTTATACTACAATGCTACTAGACTTATTTTTTTTTCCTCTCAGTATTGTAATAAAGCTTTTCAGAAAGCTGCGACTCAAGGAACACTACCATGATAAGGAAGCCTGTGATACAATGGATAATGGACCAAAACGCACCAGATCTAAAAAGAAAAAAAAGAAAAAAAGATGGACCCCCAAAGAAGGAAAAAACCCGGCCCTGGATAAATACATAAACAAATTCAGACGCAGAATCTCTGACAGGATCCTGAGTAAAAGAAAGACACTGGCCCAGAACGTAACACCACAGGAGCGACAGGCCATCAGATCCCTTAAGGAGAATAAGGACATTATTATTAAACCAGCGGATAAAGGTGGTGCCATAGTCATAATGAACACCAGTGACTACATCCAGGAGGCACAAAGACAATTATCCAACACCGCTCACTATGCCAAATTACAGGGGGACCCCACAAAAGGCTACAGGATGGCACTTAATAGGATGTTTAACAGATTGCCTGCAAACATCAGACTACATGTAAGGACCCTTATCCCTGAAGAGCCTAGAACAGCCTGCTTTTACATGCTTCCCAAGATCCACAAAGAGGGAAACCCTGGCAGGCCCATAATCTCAGGGAGCGGAACTCTTACAGAGAACATCTCAGGGTGGCTGGAAAACATTTTGAAACCTCTTGTCTGTAAAAGACCCAGCTACTTACAGGATACCACCCACCTCCTGAACAAACTGTCAGCCATCGGCCCAGTACCTGAGGGAACCATACTGGCCACGATGGACGTGGAGTCCCTGTACACGAACATTCCCCATGATGATGGTATTGCGGCCTGCCGTAAATATCTTCAGGGTCAGGGCATACCTGTAAAGCCTATTACTGGACTGATCAAATTCATTCTCACTCATAATTATTTCACTTTTGGACAGGACCTCTATTTACAGCAGATGGGCGTGGCAATGGGTTCGCGATTCGCTCCACAGTATGCAAATCTATTCATGGCCAAAATCGAAGAGGAATACCTCAATGCATGTGGCATAAAACCCTTGGCCTACTTCCGCTTCATTGATGATATTTTAATCATCTGGTCCGCAAGTGAGGATGATCTTCTCCAGTTCCACAGGAACTTCAATGCCTTCCATCCTACAATCAAATTGAAACTTACCTACTCTCACACAGAGATTAACTTTCTGGACACCACCATATACATCAGGGGTAACAACAACATACAAACCTCTGTGTATCGCAAACCTACAGACCGTCCCACATACCTAAGATATGACAGTTTTCATCCCAAGCACATTAAGAACTCTATAATTTACAGCCAAGCTATAAGGTACAACCGGATTTGTTCTGACAGGATGGACAGAGACAAGCACCTGGATCACCTTAAGAACACTTTCATTAAACAAGGTTACAGTCCTCCCATGGCTGAGGCCCAAATCAGGAAAGCCAGCAACATCCCCAGGACTGAACTCCTGAAATATAAGCAAAACCAGAAAGAGGAACGTGTCCCTTTGGTTGTCACCTACAACCCACACCTGGAAATCTTAAGGAGGATTGCTAAGGAACTTCATCCCATTTTACACAAGGATCACAGACTGAGAACGATATTCCCTAAACCTCCACTCTTGTCATATCGGCAACCACACAATCTAAAACAGATGATTGTCAGGAGCTCTTTGAATAGGCCTCAACAAAACGGAACATCACCCTGCCGACAAAAAATATGTGGGACCTGCAGACACATTTACTCCACTGACAGGGTAACGATACCAGGTTCACAACAGGAGTACAGAATACAAGGTAAATTTTCTTGTGGGTCCACCAATCTGGTATATCTGATCATGTGTGCTAAATGCCCCAATGTTATGTACGTGGGAGAAACTGGACAAACTCTGCGCAAACGAATGAATGGACACAGGCACACTATTAATGATACCAAATCTGGACTCCCAGTTGCTACACACTTTCGGTCCAACGGACACAGCATGGATGATCTTCGTGTCACTGCCCTGAAGGGCGGCTTCAAAACGTCAAATGACCGATTAATAGCAGAAACAAAATTTATAAATTGTTTCAAAGCTGTGCAGAAGGGTCTGAATAAGGACAACAACTTTCTATATTGGTATGAGATGGATGATATATGAACTGTCTCAGCCACCCTAGCTGAACTTGTGAACTAAGAATTTACGATACCTCTGGGTCAATCCTAATACCAGGTCTGGGAGCAATAAAGTAAACAAGGATCCTTATCTTACCCCATTTAGATGGTCTGTTTGTATTAAGGCATCTTAATGATGTATTTATGCTTGAAAAAAATATCTGTTTTTCCTTTTGATGTTGCATGTATATAAGCTGTCTGTACCACCAGCTTGCAAACTAACAGGATATAAACCTGACGAAGGCTGCAAGGCCGAAAGCTTGTTTATTCTTATTCATTTGTAGTTAGCCAATAAATGGTATCATCCTGATTTAAAACTTCTTGCTTTTACTGATGGCTAACACGGTACAATACCCTACTGCTACTGTATTGTAATAAAGAAGAAGCGTACTCCATTTGCACACAAAATCAAAAAATCATTACAGAATAAGTAACCAAAGAACAAGGCGGACCCCACAGATCTGCAAAATCTTGGAAAATGCTCTGACTGACATTGATGGCTACAGCATCTCCCCAGTCCTGACACATCTCATCTATCACCCCTAACCTGAAAATATCCACACCCTATTTATCCAGCTTTCCCGCTTACTATATAGCCAAGTACTTGACACCTTCACTGTGGGATGTACAATCAGCTTTAGCAAACAGAATCCTGCAGCCCCAGTGCTCACAAAGACACAATGACCACATCCGGGGATAAAAGCACAGAGGAGTATGCAGTTAAAGAAGAACTCTAGCCTAAACAAACATACTGTCATTAAGTTACATTAGTTATGTTATTTAAAACAGATAGGTAATATAATCTCTTACCCACCCTGTTTTAAAAGAACAGGCAAATGTTTGATTTCATGAGGGCAGCCATCTTTTTGGTTGAAAGGAGGTGACAGGGAGCATGAGACACAGTTCCAACTGTACTGTGTGCTGATCACCACTCCCAGTTGCTAGGCAACGTGAATAACAACATAGGAAATCCCATCATGCTTTGCACACCGATGAACAAAAAGGGGATCCGCACCAGACCAGATTGAAGTAGAAAAAGGCTAATTTATTTGAAAAATCCACAGACAGTGCAATAAAATCACAGGATCAACTCACGCGTATCGGGCTTACCATCTGCCCTTAATCGTAGTTAACTACGATTAAGGGCAGATGGTAAGCCCGATACGCGTGAGTTGATCCTGTGATTTTATTGCACTGTCTGTGGATTTTTCAAATAAATTAGCCTTTTTCTACTTCAATCTGGTCTGGTGCGGATCCCCTTTTTGTTCATTTGTCTCGTATGGCCTGGCTGACCTGATCCTGCACCGACTGATATGATGTTTGGGGGTTGAGAGCGTTTATGAACTTTTTTTGTTGCTTATGCTTTGCACACCATCAGGGAAAAACCGCCCGGACAGTTTTCTTTGATGGGTGGAGCTTAGCTAAACATGCAGCTAAAATTATACTTTGGTAAGAAAAACAAAGTTCTGATGCTGTGAAACTGTTAAAGAAACACTAAGCCTTTTCAGTTCTGCGGAGTAGATTTTTAGTCTAGAGGTTCACTTTAAGTACTCCCCAAACCTTTATTGTAACAGTAAGTAGGAACAATCACTCACATTGTGGGCCCTGCACAACACGGACCCATTCAATTAACAAAAAAAGCCTTAAAGCACTGAAAGGCTAATCATACAAATAGTAAAAACCTTGAGATACCCACTCTCTAACCGGTTTCGGCACAAGATATGAGTAATTGTTCCTACTTTTATTTGTGTTGTTACAATAAAGGTTTGTGGAGTACTTACCTGCATACTCATCAGTGCTTTTATCCCTGGTGATGGTCACCTTGTCTTTGTGAGCACTGGGGCTGCAGGATTCTGCTTGTTAAAGTCCAGTTGTACATCCCACAGTGACGTTTGTCTGCTACCCTGCTTGCACTGTGTTTTTAGGGTACATTTGTCTGATCTATTATCCGGAATAGAGCATCTTGGCTGCATCTTTTCTTTGGTGGCATCCATTTGGGAAGCACTTGTACTTTGTTAACAGCCATTTGAAGTACTTGACACCGTCATAAACTAGAAGGCCTAAATAAAAATTGGCATTAAAGAAAAAATACAAGCAGAAAGAAAAGAGGAACTTAACTGAACATAACATAATAAATAAAATTGCTAATTTTTTTTACAATATTACTTTATGAATGATCATTTACTCAGTGTTTGCCCATTTTAAAATCTTTCCTCATCCAAATTTACATCCTGAATTTTTTAAAAATCTCTAGTCCTGTCATCTGCTGATCTCCCAGAATGCTCTGGGGTGAGAATTCTGCATATCTAAACAGCCTAGGCTAAACATCACTGGGAGGGCGGGGTTACATACCAATATACAGCAATATATAAATATAGGAAGGGGTTCTGATGCTGAAACCAGTAAAGGTGGATATCCTGCATAATTTACTGCATTCTACTATATGCCACTGCAGTGACTCGTTAACAATTAATATTGACAGATAAACAAAATGTCTTTCTTGGCTCATAAGATTCTAAGTTATAATTTTACCAACGTTTCCCCAATGCTCCCAAATACTTCTGACATGGGTGCCCAAAGCAGTGGTTTCTTCAGGATTACACCTGGTCAATGCCATGCAAAATATGCTGCAACTGGCATCTAGGCTGGAACTGGACCAATCAGCTGCTGCAGTCAATCTGCACACAAACTGCAACAAAATATACGACAGCTCAGAAAATTAGTATCTTACTGATTTTCTCTATTTAGGATAGGTGAGACTATGGGCTTGATTCACAAAAGGGTGCTAACATAGTTAGCATGCCTAGAAGCCCCTTAGCACGCCTAAAGTCCTTTAGAACGCGCAAAGTTTAGCGCTGTGCGGTGTGCGCAAAAAGGCGCGACGGGTGCGACTAAACCGTAGCACCGGGTGCGACAAACACATCAGACTGGGTGTGCCTAAAACGTCGCACCGGGTGCACCGCTTTGCGCGCACCGCTAAAGTTTGCGCGCGTTCAATAAAAGCTTTGGGCATGCTAACTGCTTAGCACCCTCGTTAGCATGCCCCAAGCTTTTAGGCGTGCTAACTGAGTTAGCACCCTTCTGTGAATCGAGTCCTATGTATGAATGCAAAACCACTGAAAAATAAACTCCTACTGGAAGATGTATTTCTCTGTAAAGAAAAACAAACAAGATAAAATAATTGTTTGCTTCTGGCAAAAACAACTGTGATGAAACAAAATCACAACCCCCTCCCCCTCAGAAAAAAAGCGGAGACATTTTCTGATTATGCACGTGTGATGTATGTGCTAGATTAGATGAAAACAAGTGTTGGGATTTTTTATCATATGTATGATCAAGTGCGAACACACTGGCAGATCCGTGTTAACCCATGCTGTGACTGCCCATTCACCTATATTCCCATTGCAGAGAACACGCCTGCCCCTACTAATCATCATTAAGAGGAAACCTTATACTGTATAACGGATTGCAGTGGGTACACATTAAAATATAGGTCTGGTCTTTTGTAAACTGCAATTATACATTAAAGGGGATACTTTAGTAAAGAAGACTTGCAGTGAAGGGCAGTACTGTGAAGCTGTGTCACTGCATCCATCCAGTCTCCAGGCATCCTAACCGGTATATATACACCCAGTACACATACATCTCTTCATTCCTCAGTTACAGCCACCTAACTGCTCAGTACATTTCCAAGGTTAGTTCAATGGTTTACAATGAGGCCAAAGGATGAACCAGACCACAGGGAGATTCTTCTAAAGGATGGCAGTACCCTATTTAAAATGCATCAAAATGTATGACATGTGCATTAAGGATGGCCTTCATGAAGGACAACTGCAATTTAAAACATAGAGTTCAGTTATCCTAATAACAAGACTTCTTCAACAAAAAACAAAAAAAATCAATTTCTACATGTGAGCTGCCGGTGAGAATATACAGCCCTTTGTTATGCCCTACTGTGCCATACAACCAGCTAAGGTGGGATGCATGCTATGTACCTCCGCCGAGTAGGTTCTGTATATCCTCCACAGTGCAGTGTCACCTGTCAGTTGTCAAGGAGGTCAGCCTGGGGGACGTGACATGGGAGCAGGGTTGCCAAATGTGGAATGCATTGCCACAGGAAGTCGTTATGGCAAACTCTATACCTGCATTTAAAGGGGGCTTAGATGCTTTCCTTGCGTTGAAAGACATCCATGGCTACAATTACTAGGTAATGCCTAATGATGTTGATCCAGGGATTTTATCTGATTGCCATCTGGAGTCGGGAAGGAATTTTTCCCTTTAGGGGCTAATTGGACCATGCCTTGTAAGGGTTTTTTCGCCTTCCTCTGGATCAACAGGGATATGTGAGGGAGCAGGCTGGTGTTGTACTTTATACTGGTTGAACTCGATGGACGTATGTCTTTTTTCAACCAAAATAACTATGTAACTATGTAACTATGTAAATCATCCATCAATCACAAGTTATGCAGGTCCTAGGGCTATTTACACATAATAAGTGCCTAAAAATTAAAGGGATGAGTTGGCAACACTACATTGGAGTCCCTGGCAGCAAGGTATGTGGTAGCTGCTAGGATTATCATTCCATCCCTTGCAGCTTGTTCTGGTGAAGTCTGTGGTGGGGCCTCCTTAAAATCCATGGCCTAGGTGAGTCTGTGTCACCTGTAGCATAACAGGGACACTATGGTTGTACAAGTAAGGTAGTGTTATTTTGGTGCCATGATTACCATGATTTTTGTAGAAATAACATGATAGCTGCACAAAATATGACTAAGCCAGGGACATAATTGGAGAATACTGGGGGTTTCTTCCATTGGGTGTCAAGATGATCAGAAATGACCTTGGTTACAGTAGTTGGGGAGAGGTCCAGAAACTTTATACCTCTATCTGAGTCAGATACTCACCTAGGTAGAGGGAAGACACGGGAGCCTATAGAATCTTCCCAGTCCTCACTCCATGTATTTTTTCCATTTGCAGGGCCATGGCGAAGTTCTTCGACCAGCTTGGTTAAATGCCTCTTCTGCATTCTGGGGGGAGGGGGGGGGGAAGTACTCCAAGTACTTCCGAAGAGGAGTGGATCCATACTGCACACACACAAGTTTGGGTTTAAGCATGCGCCATATGAATGCGCCCATCTTCGGGAGTTCCTCCAAAGACTGTAAGAGTCCCGAAGTCGCATAACTTCATCATGGACAGTGGTTGAATGGGGGGACATAGTGAGGACCAGGAACGCTCTATGGGATCCAAAACCTTCCCTTTCCAAAGGTAAGTAGCTACCTCTTTTTTGTAGCGCCGCTTCAGATTTGCTTTGAGCTGGGTACACACACCTCGGGGCTGGCGGTGTATCTGCTTCTATAGAAGAGAGGAACAGTTTCTGGCAAGTAGGTTCAGGAAGGGAACAGTCAGGGATCAGTCAGAAGCCCTGTTCTCAAAAGATCCAGCATCTTTATGCGACATTGTGGGCGCTCCTGTACACTTGCTAGATTCTCAGCCAAAGCATACCATTCCTCAACACGCTCCTCAGCCGAGTGTCATCTAGTGCATGTACTTAACTTTCCCATTTGTAGCTATCATGTAGGATTTATCATTTCTCTTTTTTTGTTGTTGCACTAAGAAATCTGACCCTTCCTCTTACTTAACTTAATCTCACAAACACTTAAAACTTAAAAAGGTCACCTGACTTGACCCAGCCTGCCTATCTTACTAGAAGCACTGACAAGAAAATTATCTAGGGGTGCAGCTGGCACCGAGAACCACTACGTAGCTCAGACGAAGCCTTTTCATTTTCTGACCCTCCAAGTATTGAGGTTATTTGAAGTTAAGTGTAAACCATTTTTAATACAGCACCGATTTTTCAATTGTTCCTAAAACTTCACTGAATTGTGTTCTGCAGGTGCCTATTATAGATTGCATCTGAAAAACATAAAGGTAAAGGAGAAAATGAGATCCAGGCAGAAGAATAGCGAGCGAGAGAACAGTGGGAGCTGTGTAGGCTGGGGATATTTGTATGAAATGCCATGGTGTGCCGCGTCATTAACATGCCAATCAAGGTGGTTATGACTGTATTCCAAGAAGACAAGTTTTTCCAGCTGTCAGCAGCTGGGGAGGAATCGGGGATATCGGTGTTTTCACTGTGTAAGAAAATGTGCTGTTTTCAAAAACAGCTGAGCATTTGTAAAAGGTAACACAAGACACTAAGACGTTTGTGCTCCAGCCGTCCATCGTTTAGCCAAGCAAGCAACTTAAAGAGACTCTGTAACAAAATTTTCAGACTTATTTCTTCTATCATATAAGTTCCTATACCTGTTCTAATGTGGTCTGGATTACTGCAGCCTTTTCTAGTTGCACTGTCTCTGTAATATATCTAATCTTCTTTTCTTTGTCAAGCTTTGTCGACCCAGGGAGGAATGGGCTGCCTCTGTTGTACTGAATACAAGTTATGCACGCCTCTTGCAGGCTCTGTGTGCTTTGTTTACTCCTCACAGCAGACAGCGTCTCTGCTCTCAGTTTCAGCTTGTCTGTGATGCAGTTTGTGAGGCTGAGGGGGGAGGGAGCTGTCTGTCACATGCTGAGAAACTGTCAGAATCCCAGACCGGAGTGCAGATAATTCACTATGTAATAACAACTTGTAATATACTGTGACTTATATATAGATATATATAGATATATATATATACTGTATACATATGTATATACACACACACATACACACATATTAGTATATATATATATATATATATATATTTATATATATATATATATATATATATATATATATATATATATATATATATATATATATATATATACATACATACAAACATCACTTCCTGGTTCATGTTTTTCGTTTGTAAACACTGCCTAGAACTGCCGATTAAAAGGATCGCGGCAGGGAGCGGCAGAAACGGCAAAGAGGGATCCAGGAAATCACAGTGACTCGATTGTATGTTTTTTATTGTACAAATTGGACAGTACAGATTCTCTTTAAAGTGTACCCGAGGCGACATGTAACATGATGAGATAAACATGTATATGTACAGTAGAAAACATATTAATAACCAGGCTGTTTTACTTGTTTTATTTTCCTCCCAAAAATAGTTAATTTCTAGGCATGTAAGTGACAGCTTCTGTCTTGTCAGTACATTGTTGGGAATAGAATAAACATCATTGACATGCAAATTACAGCCATAAAAGTTTTCCTGGCAGAATACAACTTCCGAGGGCAGGGAGTGATAACATACATGAACTATTGACCTTTTTCTAACTCTGGGATACTTAATAGGCTGCCACTGATTAGAGACCATGAAACATTCAACTTACTTGGGATACTTAAAGTCCTTTTTTAGGAGTAGGAGGATAAATATATTTGTTTATCTCATCAGTTTATTTTCACCTGGGGTTTACTTTAACAAGGGTGGTTTCAGTCAGTGGGACAACCAATGATAATGGACCGCCCGCTATACCCTCACTGTAGTCAGCATTAAAAGTCTGTATTATTCTTCTAATGAGAGCATACACAGAAAAATATCGTTTATCCGGAGCTATCTCTGAATACCGGTGCCCTTTAGCGGGGGATTTTCTTCAAATCAGATTGCCTTTACTAGCAGCATTAGTCTGCTGATTGCTTCCTTTCTTATGCTAAGGGAGACTTTTCAGTGAATTGCACATTTATAAGAATTAGCATTCTGGGTATAGTCATAAATTGATATTTGATTTTCCATTAAAACCTCGAGGGGTAAAGGAGAACTCTGGAGACACTGTACATTTGATTTCAGCAACATACTTCATTCTATTTCCTTAGCAAGATCGCTTGTAAGTTACAAAGCTGCCTTCGCATTTGTCATAGTGATTTTTGTGAAATTTTTGGTTTGTTTTTGTGTGAATTTTATCCTATTTCCATTGCAATTTTTTAAAGCTATAGCTTCCGGTCCTTCCCCGCCATTTCCTGTGAGTTTTACAGAGGGGTGTGTTAAACACGTTCTTGTTTTTTGGAGTTGTTACCACTACAGATCTACTTATTTACAGTAAGTACATTTTGGTATTTGCATGCAACTTTTTGTGATGCAAAAATTTCCATCTCCATTGTGCGCTTTGTTTGTCCATTGCTAAAAAACAAAAAAAAAACAAAAAAAAAAGCAAACCTGTAGCCCATTTCTTTTTTTTTTGCAGAACATTTGGATGTGAAAATTTGCATTAAAATGCACAACAAATACTTCACTTTCAATAAAGATATTTGATAGCAAAAATGCACAACAATGTGATGCCATTGACTTGTATTATATGGGCTTGATTCACAAAGAGGTGCTAACAGTTAGCACGCTGGTGAAAAGCCCTTTATCACGCCTAAACTCAGTTTAGGCATGATAAGTTTAGGTGTGATAAGTTTAGGTGTGATAAGTTTAGGCATAATAAGTTTAGGTGTGATAAGTTTAGGCGTGATAAGTTTAAGCACCAACTGGGTTAGCACCGCAGTGCACAGCTGTTCAAAAGTTTTGCGCTAGCAAAGTCTGGTGCACTTCGCATAGAGTTTAATGGCACTGCTTTGCGTGCGGGACTTTGCGCGCGATCTAAACTTATCTAAACTTATCATGCCTAAACTTATCACGCCTAAACTTATCACACCTAAACTTATCACGCCTAAAATGGCTTTTCACCAGCGTGGTGCAATGGTTATCACGCCTAAAGTCTCTAACTGGGTTAGCACCGCTTTGTGAATCGAGCCCTATGTGTGGCGACTACCAATTCACAAAAACGCAATTCACCTACAAATGATGTCATGTGTGAAAGGGGCCTGACAGTTGTCGCTGCTTCCTTCATACCTCAGCAGCGTAGGGTGAAGTGGAAAGCTACACATCCTGTAGGTGTGCACCTGAAACACAGTTTCCATAAGCATTAATACAGTAGGCTGTGCATTTCTGTGCAGCTGGTCTTGGGGATGTGTTAAGCCATTGAACTGATAAATCGTGACGAGGCGCTACTTGCAGCGAGACGTTTCTTTACACATTGGTCAAGAGCGGCATTGCAAGGGAGATATATGATCAGACAAAAGTAGACGTTTCCCCATTGTCATTCATCTCTGACAAGTTTAGCCACCTAGGATTCTTGGAGATCTTCAGGAGAGGGATGCAGACATTAAAATGGACCTGAACACAGAACTTCCTCCCTGCTCTAAAAGATAAGCAACAGCATAACAACCTTTACAGAATTTTTTTTCTTAGGGCTTATAGAACTCCTACTGAGATTCTGCAGAGTTGGTTACTTCCTGGTATAATGGGAGCACAAAGTGTTGACATTCTGTGTTTACATATTAGCTCAGAATTCGGCAGAGACGACAGACAGCTGTCAGCTCAAAGTACACTAGCTCATTACTTGATGACAAGGGAGAATAAGACAGGCTGTTCTCTATAAACACGCACAGGGTGGACAGAGGGTGGATTTCTCTGTGTTCTCCTTGTCTCCTGTGCAAGAGTTCAGGTCCGTTTTAAGCAGGCAAGTCCATCATATGAAATATTTCCTGCAGCTGCACACACACAAATGAGCATAATCCATTAATCTGGTCTTCCCCAGAGTCCTGATGTTTGGAATTCCTAACCACACTCAGTCAGGGCAGCTCCATTACCAGAGGTGTTACATTCCAAATGGAAGCCCACCTGTTTAATTTGGCATTTCACATGTAGATTTTTCTTGGGTGACAGGAATCCATCCTGTCAAAAATAACTGTTTTGAGTCCTATAAGAGAGAAGAGCTTTTCAAGTGTTGTTGCAGCCATATGCTTTATAATATTGAAAAAGTCTCTCTATCACTACCAACATGAAGGAGGCCCGTTTCATAGCATGGAATAGGCAGCGGCAATGGTAGGCATATAATTATTTAAACTAAAGGCTAGTACACACTAGCAATTTTGATTGACCAATGATTGCTCAATTTTACCACCTCCATGTAGTATGACCATTTACCTATATAATCTGCATAGAATTGAAAATCTGTTTGGCCCTCATACTACATGGAGGTGGTAAAATTGAGCAATCATTGGTCAATCAAAATTGCTAGTGTGTACTAGCCTTAAAGAGGAACTCCAGTGAAAATAATGTAGTAAAAAAAGTGCTTCATTTTTTACCATAATTATGTATAAATGATTTAGTCAGTGTTTGCTCATTGTAAAATCTTTCCTCTCCCAGATTCACATTCTGACATTTATTACATGGTGACATTGTTACTGTGGGCAGGTTATTTAGCTGTTTCTAGCTGCTCTGTCTGTTAGAGACAGCTAATAACAGCTATTTCCTGTCTCTGAACATTGTTACATTGTGGCAGTTTGCCAGCAGTACCGCGGTATTCAGAGCCTCTTGTGGGAGGGGTTTCAGCACAAAATCAGTCACACAGCGCCCCCTGATGGTCTGTTTGTGAAAATCATTGTCTTTCTCATGTAAAATGGGGTATCAGCTACTGATTGGGAAAAAGTTCAATTCTTGGTTGGAGTTTCTCTTTAACAGAAGGTTGGGAATAGAGCAATGAACCATGGCAGGGAAATCTGAAGTTTCTAAGAGAAGCCATAGAATAACCTGTTACATAACTGAATTATAATTCAGTTATTAGCAAGTATGTGTGACACATGTACAGTATGCCTCATATTAGAGAGCTCTCTGCCTTGTACTGTCTCAAGCCTGCTACCTAAACAATTTCCACATGTTGTTTCTTAGCATTCTCTGTCCTAAATCAAGGCTTTTGATTTGGCAAATTTGTCAGCTTTTGCAATTTTTTTAAAGAAAAAAAAAAAAAAAGAAACACACTTCAGGTGAAAGTGCAGGATTGTATTGGCCACTGTAACAATACAACCACATGAACACAAGTCTTTTTTTTTTTACCATAAAAGGTAACAAAAGTAACTTCCTGAAAGTGAAACACCTTTAAACTACACCTGAATTGAGAGGGATATGGAGGCTGACATATTTGACTGGCTCTCCTATTTTCGGGCTGACCTAATGAGCCATAGAGCCTGAACAAGCATGCAGATCAGGTGTTTCTGACAGAAGGATGACTGGATTACATGCATGCGTGTTTCAGGTGTGCGATTCAGACACTACTGAAGCCAAAGATATAAGCAGGGTTGCCAGGCAACTGGTATTGTTTGAAATGACATACAGTACATATGGCAGCCACCATAACCCTCTCAGTGTAGGAGGATATTTAAATTTCCTCCTCCCAAGCGCCCGAGTCTCCCCTTCATAGCAAGCAGGTCTATTGCAGCTCCACTGTAATCATAGTTTAAATGAAGATGCCCCTTTTTAAGCTTATTATAGTAGAAAGCTGCATTCCTGTCAGTGCTTCTCCATCCGGTCTTTATGAAGTTAGATACGCTTGTGCCTTCACCAATTTCGGTAATGGATCTCTAACATTTTAAGAAAAGAATCAGTCCATAAACTGAAATGTCACCCTGGTCTAAAGAGACTAACATGGTTATACATCAAACAGATAGATAGATATTTATGTACGGCCTCTTATAGAAGAAATTCCCCCTGAACCGTTCCCCAGAGACTAGGACTATCACACTTATCAACTCTGAGAGAGGAACGGAAGACCAGGCAATTTTCCAGGTTTTTGACCAGAACAACCCATTTTCATAAACCAAATCCGACTCTGATGATTAAAGCTGCCTTCCCTTGAGTGCATCAAATTAGGGAGGCCTGACAAGATGGGCCATATGTGTTGTGATTACAAGCAGAGATTTTTTTTTTTTAAAGCTGTCGAAAAATCACATTTCTTTTAAAGCGATTGCTGAGGCAAGGAGGTGCTATAGCTATACTGTATATGGGAACTTCATACTGAACTGAATTATAGCACAGGACAATCACATGCGCTTTTATTTCTGTTTTGTGTCACTTTTTAAATTAAAGAATAAGTGTTTTTCTTGACAAAACAATTTTTAATTAATTATAGGTGGGGAATAAGGGGTGCTATTATTCCCGCCTCCTCAAGGGGACAGGGGAGATGGGGAAGCCTCTTGTATGTAAAATTGGACAGGGGTGATTAGAAGGAGTGGAGGGAGGATTTTCCACCCCTCATTGCCAGATTGCCCTGATGGGAAAGTAAACCTGAAGTCAAGAAAAAAAAAACAAGATACTTACCTATGGAGAGGGAAGGCTCTGGATCCCGTAGAGCAGGGTTGTCAAACTTAAATACAAAGTGAGCCGAAATTGAACACTGGGACCAAGTTGCGGGCCAATCTCAATGTCTATAGGCCACCTTCCGCCCTTATAAAGGTCCCTGGTGTCTAATGCCCTCCCTCCAACCCCTATACAGTTCCACCCCTATATAGTGGTCCTCCTCGCTCCCCTATATAGTTTCCCAGTGTCTAGTGATCCTCCCTCCCCTATAAAGTTCCCTGGTGTGTAGTGGCCCCCACCCTCCCCTATACAGTTCCCTGGTGTCTAGTGCTTTCCCCTACCTCCCTCATATGGCTTCCCTGGTGTTCTGGGGCTTCACCTCCAATATAGCTTCCCTAGTGGTCTACAGTGGGCCAAACTTACTGCAAAGTGGGGAAACCACTTGGGGGCCAAATTTAATGGCTCTGAGGGCCAGATTTGGCCCACGGTCCGGAGTTTGACATGTATGCTGTAGAACCTTTCTGGCCCTCTCTTCATACTGTTGTTCCAGCCCAGGGCAGGGCAGCGGTGAAGTTCCTTGACCAGCTTGGGAGAATATGTCTTCGGACCCTCTTGGGCAGTCTTCATAAATACTAGCGTCCCTAAGTACCTCCGAAAGCAAGCTGATCCACACGAGGATACAGCGATGGAACGAGGGGACGGAGAGATGACCAGGAAGCCTGTATGGGACCCCAGAGCCTTCCCTCTACATAGGTGAGTAACTAACCTGAAGAGAGTTACCTCCTGAGTGAAAAACCAACGCGGCTGGCACTGCTCAGGGGGCAGGTGCTCTTTGCATGGGAGATAAAGGGTTTAAAAGGGGTACTCGCCATTCTCTTTTTACCTATATTTTAACAATAAAAAAGAGATATATGATACTCATTACATCATTTCACATACATTTGTTATAAAATATGTCTGCATGTTTCACTATGTAGGAGCATCATCACCTGTTCAGCTGGCAATAAATACGGCCATCATCAACAGTGTGGTTTGGCAAAATACATAGGAAAATCCTGACCCGCCATCAAGAACTGCGCGTTATGCTAGCGGTATTTTTTCTTTACCACTTTTATGAGTAAAACTACAGTCACTGCTTTACTGAAATAGAAGATTAAAGGGAACCTAAAGTGAGAGGGATATGGAGGCTGCCATATTTCCTTGCAAGCAATGCCAGTTGCCTGGCAGTCCTCTCGATCTTCTGGCATATGTATTGTCTGAGTCACAACCCCGGAACAAGCATATGTCTAATCCAGTAAGACCTGAGTCAGCTCAGTCCAGGGCCGAGCCTGAGCGGGTGCTGCGGGTGCAAGGCACCCAGGCGCCTGCCTCTAAGAGGCGCCGCCCGGCCGCCGCTCTCCCCATGTGGCCGAAGCTTGCTCGCTCCCTCTAGCCGCCGGCGTCGCCGTGTCAGACCTCGATCAGGCGGGCGGGCGCTAGGACCTAGCACGCCGCACTGATATGCGGAAGTGACATCACTTCCGCATATAGAGCGGGTGCGTCCAGCGCCCTCTCACTGGTCGGGTCGCCCGCTGATTGAGGTCTGAAGCTGCGGAAAGGTGAGGGGGGAGTGGCGGCGGCTAGAGGGAGCGGAGCGGAGCGCAGCGCTCCTGTCACTAACTACCTAAACGGGGACCCTATACCCCCTGGCTACCTAGACTGGGCACATATACCCCCCTGGCTACCTAGACTGGGCACATGGCTACCTAGACTGGGCACATATACCCCCCTGGCTACCTAGACTGGGCACATATACCCCCCTGGCTACCTAGACTGGGCACATATACCCCCCTGGCTACCTAGACTGGGCACATATACCCCCCTGGCTACCTAGACTGGGCACATACCCCCTGGCTACCTAGACTGGGCACATATACCCCCTGGCTACATATGCTGGGCACATATACCCCCTGGCTACCTAGACTGGGCACATACCCCCTGGCTACCTAGACTGGGCACATACCCCCTGGCTACCTAGACTAGGCACATATACCCCCTGGCTACATATGCTGGGCACATATACCCCCTGGCTACATATGCTGGGCACATATACCCCCTGGCTACATATGCTGGGCACATATACCCCTGGCTACATATGCTGGGCACATATACCCCCTGGCTACATATGCTGGGCACATATACCCCCTGGTTACATATGCTGGGCACATATACCCCCTGGCTACCTAGACTGGGCACATACCCCCTGGCTACCTAGACTGGGCACATACCCCCTGGCTACCTAGACTAGGCACATATACCCCCTGGCTACATATGCTGGGCACATATACCCCCTGGCTACATATGCTGGGCACATATACCCCCTGGCTACATATGCTGGGCACATATACCCCTGGCTACATATGCTGGGCACATATACCCCCTGGCTACATATGCTGGGCACATATACCCCCTGGTTACATATGCTGGGCACATATACCCCCTGGTTACATATGCTGGGCACATATACCCCCTGGTTACATATGCTGGGCACATATACCCCCTGGCTACATATGCTGGGCACATATACCCCCTGGTTACATATGCTGGGCACATATACCCCTGCCTTCATATGCTGGGACATATACCCCTGCCTACATATACTGGGGACATATACCCCTGCCTACATATACTGGGGACATATACCCCTGCCTACATATACTGGGGACATATACCCCTGCCTACATATACTGGGGACATATACCCCTGCCTACATATACTGGGGACATATACCCCTGCCTACATATACTGGGGACATATACCCCTGCGTACATATACTGGGGGCATATACCCCTGCCTACATATACTGGGGACATATACCCCTGCCTACATATACTGGGGACATATATCCCTGGCTATATATTCTGGGGACACTGGCTGTTTGTCATTATGTGCATTTACTGGTCAAAATCTGTCTCTTATTATGTGCATTTGCTGGTGAAAAGCTGTCTCTTCTGTGCATTTGCTGGTGAAAAGCTGTGTCTTCTGTGCATTTGCTGGTGAAAAGCTGTCTCTTCTGTGCATTTGCTGGTGAAAAGCTGTCTCTTCTGTGCATTTGCTGGTGAAAAGCTGTCTCTTCTGTGCATTTGTTGGTGAAAAGCTGTCTCTTCTGTGCATTTGCTGGTGAAAAGCGGTCTCTTGTTATGTGCACTTACTGGTGAAAAGCGGTCTCTTGTTATGTGCACTTACTGGTGAAAAGCGGTCTCTTGTTATGTGCATTTACATGGGGAAAAGCTGTCTCTTATGTGCATTTAGTGGGGGAATTTTGTCAGTAAAAATAATCTTTTGTCAGTACATTTTTAGGTATTTGTCAGTAAAAAATAACGTGAAAGGTTAGCAACACTGGCAGGCTGTGTGGCGCAACGGGAAAGATACAGGCAGCCCACCTTGGGCTTGGCAGGGGGGAGGAGCCGACGTCAGCGAGCGAGAGTAGGGTGGCCGCAGGCAGCCATAAATACGCAGTGTGTGACTGCGTCGCACTCGCAGAGCCTCTCAGCCTGAGTCAGTCCAGAGACTAGCAGACTCGCAGGAAGCCAAAGCCAGCCAGGAGCAAGCCCATGGAAGAGGGGTAGGAATGGGGTATCACATGCATGCGTAAAGAGGTGGAAGGTGTGGGTGTGATTAGGCAGGACATGGGTGTGGTTATGTGGTTGGGCGCGGTTAATTTAACCACTCCCATAGGCGCCAGAGGAAATCTTGCACCCAGGTGCCAGGCACCCCAGGCTCACCCCTGGCTGAGTCAGAGTACCTGATCTGCATATGCTTGTTCAGGGTCTATGGCTGAAGGAGACACAGGCTCAGGAATGCTGCCAGGCAACTGTTATTGTTTAGAAGGAAATACATATGGCAGCTTCTATATCCCTTTGAACTCGAGTTCCCTTTAAACCTGTTTATAACTCGGTTCTGCATTATTCCTGATAACTAGAAAGCATGTTATATTTTGTCTAGGCCTTGCGCAACATTTATTTTAATCGTAACCAGGAAAATGAATGTTTTACCCAAAATAATAATACCAACAATAATGTGATTAAGTTAAAAAAAAAAGTATACATTTTAATAGTTCCATTTTAGACGATATGGTTGCAGAAAACGCACTCCATGCCTGGTAACTGTGTGTTACCATCCAGACTCACAAGCAATATATTACTGGGGAGAGCAGCTGCCTATCCAGTCTCCACCCACCAGCCGGGACCCCCAGATGTCTGAACAGGATTCTATTAATTATTTAGACAGCTCTAGCGACCCAGTTTTGTCACCTTCCCAAGCGAAGGTAGAACAGGGAGGGAGGGAGTGGAGGAACAAGGAGACAGGAGAATGAGGTGATCCCACAAGTTAAGACGAAAGGAATGGAAGGAAATTGGATATACACATTTTTCTCAATAAGGAGTTTTTGTGTGGAATATAATATAGCGAGTTAGGAGGCTTTTCGCTCTGATAGATTCTCAGCTTCCAGGTGGGCACAGTTGTTGCAGACGAGCCACATTTTTTTTCTGCATAATTATATGGGCGACACAAATCTTTATGTGTAAAAAGCAAACACAGTCTTCATACACAGCATTCTGTAGATGTGTCTTAGGAATGCTATCCCACTCAGCACAAAATGCCTTCTCTGCCAACTCCCAGTGCAGTGTGTGCATAACTGAATTGTCAACTATGCAGCGTCAGTGCTTATTAATATACAAAAAGGTACTTAGGCTTTAGCTTGCTGGGATGCAATCTCAACAACTCAACAATTTCAGATTGGGATTATTAAAGGTGGCACCAATGAAGGCTTACAACAAAGAGTCACCAATAATCATTCCGTATAAGAGTCCACGTGGCTGGTTTATACAGCAGAACATAAGAATGACACTAGGAAAAATGTATTAGTGTCCTGCAGAGGAAACAGCATTTATGAACAAGACTTAGAAATACTATGATTACCGTATTTTTCAGGCTATAAAATGCTCCGTACTATAAGATGCTCCTAGGTTTACAGGGCAAAAATCAGGGGAAAAAATAAACCTAGTGTGTCTATGTTGCAGGGGCGTCTTATGGACCTTTTCCCCAGAACTGAGTCTATCTAAGCTACACTGCCAAGCTACACTACACTAACCCCTGCTGCCCCCATCAACTACACTACACTACACTTCACTAACCCCTGATGCCCCCCCCCCCTACACTATAATAACCCCTACACTACACTTCACTTGCTGTAGAAAATCTCACCAATTCCTGCTGCCGCGCTCCTCTCCTCCTGTCTCTGGTCCTCTTGCCACTGTATACTCTGGTCCGTAGAGGGCTCCGCCCTTCACACATCACAACCCCAGCCGCCATGCTCCTCTTCCCCTCAGTCTTTGTCTGTAGCTGCCCCATCATCTTTCTGTACATGCGCCGTCCTTCCTGGTTACGGCATCCTTCCTAGTTACTGTTGCCCTGTTACTGTGTGCCGTCAGGACACACAGTAACAGGTAAACTGTAACTAAGAAGGATGCCATAACCAGGAAGGACTGCACGTGTACATAAGGATAATGTGGAGGCTGCAGATGGGGACTGGGGAAGAGGAGTGCAGTGGCTAGGGTTCTGATGTGTGAAGGTCAGTGCCCACAAGGGTTTGGGAAGCTTCTGGACCTCCTTTCCCCATTGCAGGTTTGCTCTAAGCTATAGCAGTAATAATGATTACAAGTAAAACTATGCCCATACTTTTTTTCCTTGGCAAAAATGATAGTTACTGAGCATTTCAGCTGTAATTCTGAAGTGTGTACAGGTGTTCCCAGAAGTTAATAGCTTCTCTTGTAGCGATGCATAGGATCTGATCACTATTCCCCAATGTTAATAGCTTCTCTTGTAGTGATCCATAGGATTTGATCACTATTCCCCAGATGCCTGTCTGTCCTGGGGGAAACCTTAAAGCAAGTTCCCACAGTGTGGTGCTTCTATTGCTTCTCCCCTTATCTGTCCATGAAGCAAAAAATGTGTGTACATGTAGACAAATGAAAAATGGAAATAAGTGATCGATTAATAAGAATGTAAAAATGTTGAAATTGACTAACTCACGTCAGCAACTTTGCTGGTTGCATATTTCTAATACCCCACTTGCAGGCCTTGTTTTATCATTGTACTGGGCTTTTTGAGTGTGAACAGCCATTGTCACTGGCTCTGGCAATTGTCACTCTGCCCTTTGGTTTGAGGTAACTCCACCACGACAGTTGCTTTGATGTTGGTTATCTGCTTGATAAACGATCAGCAGATCCAAACCTGACTGGCGCATATATGTAATACAATACACTGGGCTACTTTGATCTTTATTGCTATGATTCAGCTTGGCCATGTGTGATACATCTCTCTACCCCAAGGATTCCGTTTTAGTATTTTGGATAAATAACCAGGTAAACAATGCCATAGATTGGTACACAGAAATAATATATTTTATGTATGAGGCTCAAATAACCACAAGCCCAAATGTTCCTCTTTATTCAAGTCAATAAATTCCTAATGAGGGTCATGCAAGAGATTCATGGAAATGAATAAAATTGATCAACGAAGGGAGGTTTCTTCACTGTCAATGTAAATAAAATGAAAGATCACTCTTATCAGAATCCTGGCTGAGGCATTATTAATTCCAGGCATCCCTTCAATCTCCTAAAGGCTTGGTTTCATAGTCAAAGGTCTCTGATCATTCAAAGGTTAATCTCTTTCTAACTGGTAGGCCTTGCGATGTACGTGTTATTTGTCCCTCAAGTACCCAAGGGGCTTTTGGACGTCAAATGTGCCAGCAATCTTCTTCCCACCGAAAGGCAGACTTTTCCAGACACAGATCATCTAAATAGGTTGTGACTTTTTCAGCAACAACCTGTTGGGTTATCACAGCTTTGGCAGGAACTGAGAAAGGCACCAGGGGAGGTGAGGAGGGTGCAAACGCCTGAATTTATTTGCAGTAATAATCTCAGGCACGTCGTGTTCTGTAAGTGCCATACCAGACCTGACACTTAAGGGAAAATTCCAGAGGGGATGACATAGTGATGCAATGTATCCAGGCATTAGGACTGTAATATGGTGGTATTATAAGCTTTCATACCAGCACTGAGATGCCGAATAGTAATGCAATGTATCCAGGCATTAGGACTGCAATATGGTGGTATTAATAGCCTTCATACCTGCTGAATTCCGTACAGTTCTTCAACTCAGGCACAAAACTGTGAAGTGTTATCTTATAAACCTAACACTCTTTTATCTGACAATGCATAAAATGTTTTCTGTATCATTGAAAGGTTTCCCATAAAAATAAATGCAAACATTATGACAAAAAGCTGCAAATACCTGCAATGATTTTCTAATTCAAAAACTGGAACGCTGTTAAAAGAGGATAACGGGTAACTCTAGTCTATGTACTGGCTGCAGAAAGTGTTCAGTCATTCATTAATCTTATCTTTGAGGTTGACTGAGATGAATAACAACAACGAAACATTAGTAAAGTGCTTTTCTCTCATAGGATCCAAAGCACATAAGCTTGTCTCAGTCCATAGTGATTTGTACAGGGGAAAAAGTTATGTCATCATAAATGTCAAAATAAACAGGTGGCTTTTCAGTTTTGATTTACATGTGTCCAGGGTTGGAGCTGTCTTGATTAAGTTTGGCAAGGCATTCCATAGGGTAGAAGCAGCATGACAGAAAGATCTGGCACCAAAGGTTTTTAATTGGATTCTAGCGGTGGTCAAGTTATTGAATACTTTTGATCTAAGGTTGTGGGAGGTGTGAAGCAGTTGCAACAAATCTTTCAGGTATCCAGGGCCTAAGTTGTATAGGGAGTTAAATGTTAGCATACCAATTTTGAAAAGATTGTCCATTTTATGGGTAGCCAGTGTAGTGAGCAGAGGATTGGTGTTAATGGCAATGGGGTTGGCTTGCGGGAGCATTCTGCACTAGCTGCAGGCAGTGCAGGTCTTTATTTGTAAACAAGAAGGATGGTCAAGGATAGGATCTTGGAGCATGTTTTTTGCCAATTTGCAATAGGCATATATGCGGCTGTGGTGTTTGGGTCCTTTCTATATGGGTTTGGCTTGCTGCCCATGTATGTTCTTTTTCTCCCCCTTTCTCTCTTCTTGCTTTGTTCACCTTCCCTTCCTCACTGTTCATCTCACACTTTTCTTCTCCCCTTAACTCTAGCCTGCATCCTTGGCACAGCCATAACGTGCACTTTATTCAAGCGCACTATTTTATATCCCCCTGCTCTATTTTTACATAGGCTAAAAAGCCTGTTAGGCATTTCTCCTAACTACATTGCTTACGGGTAGCGGGACCGCCCCCCGCTCTGCCTATTGGCCGGCGGCTCTCCCCCGCGGCCATGATTAGAGTTAGGTGGGCAGAGCCATTGCTACGGCAACGCACTCTCTTTTCCCGGACCGTACGCAAGCCCGTAGGGCAGTGCCGTGTTACATCACCGCTATACTACGTTGGCAGTGGGGCTCCTCCATTGGCTGAGTGCCGGGAATGATAGGATAGGTAGGCGGGGACAGATACACAGAAGAAGGCTATTTCAATCGCCTTCCCCGATTAGCACATTGTGCACACAGGCTTCCGAAGAAGCAAGGCTCACCCCATTGTGAAATGGTCGTAAGGCCGTGCACCCACAGACATCTCCCTCACCTCAGCAGCAGCAGCACGATAAGTACCTTCATTGTTCAAGTGCATTTTGAACATTTATCTTCATCCATGTTTGTACACTTGTCACTTTTATTAAAGCTACAGTGCCAGACCACTACTGTTTCTTCAGCTTGTAGGTCTTTATTTGGAATGCCTGCATAGAGCGAATTGCCAGCCGTGATGTGATGAAGGCGTGAACTAAGGTTGGATGATCCTCTGAAGGAATGAGGTGCTTAATTTTTGCAATATTCCTAAGGTGAAATTTGATTCCTGAAGTTTAATTCCCCATCAGTCAGTTAACCCAAGCTGTGCACAGTGTCGGGTGCTCTTATACATTGCTACTGCCTATAGAGCACGCCCTAGTGGCTGCAACTTTCTGGCGCTTTGAGTCTGCCAGGAGAAAAGCGCAATATAAATGTTCTGTGTCTTGTCTTGTCTTAAAAAACAAGCCTATAATAAAGCAAACATATTTAGATAATTCTACCACACCCAAGAAAACCAAAATATATCTATATATATATATATAAACACCATCATATTAATAATATTATAATGCTGGTCATAGTGTCATTATCTTATCAAAACAGTAAGCTTTCTGTCATTTTTGCGTGTTGAGTTAAACCTGTTACTGTAGCTAAAAAGAAAAGAAAAAAAAAACAACTTCCCACAATCCCACTGGCACTGGCACTGCAGTTAGGCAAAGGCACAAAGACCAGGTAAAAAGAAAAACAATGGGGGGCATGTAAGGGACTTATTGTTTTAGAAAAAAAAGGGAGGTTACATATATTTTTGCGGCATTAACAATTTTTGGGGCAATTTTTTTGGGGGGATGTTCCAACTCCCTTTAATGATGAAAGATGTATCTCATGACGAGGCCTAACAGAATGAGATTATTTAAACTGATAAAACCCTGATCATCATTATAACATGCAGCAGGCACTGTGTTTGGCTAACTGGGCATGCTGGGTGTTACAGAGAGACAACTCCTAACAAGGCTCCTGTATTAACCTTCATACAAACGCCTACAGCCACCTCAGCATCACATTCTCAATACTGTAATGGGGTCGCCCAGTGAGGTCCTAATACCATTCTTATTTCTCCTGAGTGACACAAATGTGTCTGAAACCTCAACAGAAATCCATTATTAGTCGTTTTTACATAATTACTTTCTTCATACTCTGTTTCAATCAATATGACATGCATGGCTGGAAGTGTCCATCACTTGGTGACACACTCACTGTAGCAAGCGGCTTGCTATCATCCCAGATAATACATTCTCCGCTTCCAGCCTCTTGTAAAATGGCAGCTTACCAGCTTCACAAACAGCCGTCTCTCAGCTAGTCTGCACTGTGATTCTGGCAGAGGAACTGAGGCTTTGTTCTGCTACCATCCCATATAGTCTTAATTCTGGGCACACTGTTGGTACATTTACACTCAAATCAGATTATAGGGCAGAAACAGAAACGTTTCTAACCATTTCTTATGATTAAATAACTTGTCAACATGAAATAGAGCCGAAAGACTACATTTCAGAAATCTAAACATATGTAATATTGGTTGCAATGTCTTTGTATCAGTATATGTGGCATTGGGACCTTGAACAAGAGAAAAAGCGGCACTGCACATCTGGCTAAAACGTCACTTTTATTCCAATTCCAATAAAATCGGCTCACAAGGTAATATCCATCACAAATAGAGAGAGGTACAGGCAGTGAGAGGTTTACAGCTGTTTCGTGCCTAGTATAGTGTGGCGCATCATCAGGACAAAGTGTGGCATTGGGATCTAATAATGTATGCTGTAAAGGTGAGTGGGTGTTGGGCAGGCTCAGGAGCATGCTTCATGAATAACTGACATGGAAAGGCTGGACAAGGCGTTTACCATGTGTTTATACACAGTGATCAAACGTCCCGATTTACCTAGAACATGTCCCAGAATTAGACACGTCCCACAATTAGGGTCCCCCGTTCCTGACAATTTCCCGGGTGGAAGCTGGATGTCCCTGGCCCACTGAATCTGCCAGCTGATGGCCGCACAATTGGCTCCCGAGCTCCAAGGCTGCCTCCTGCCTAGGAGGAGGTCCCTGCACTTGTAAGTGGGCAACTAGATTCCAGGTTCAGGTTCTGCTAGGTGATCACTAATTACCGTGCTCAGGAAGTCCAACATAGTCACTGGTTACCTCATACAGGCACCCCCAGCTGGGGACTAGATATTGAGATTAGGCTCTCATAGCTGGTTGCTGGTTACTGAGACCAGGCTCTCCAAGCTGGTAACTGGTTACTGAGTTCACACTCCCCCAGCTGGCAACTAGTTACCAAGTTCCAGCACTCCAAGCTGGTAATGGTTAGTGAGTTCAGGCTCTCTCAGTTGGTAACTAGGTAATGAGTTCAGGCTCTCCTAGCTGGTAAGTGGTTACTGAGTTCAGGCTCTCACAGGCTGTTTTGTAGAGCCACATACGTTCCTGCTGTCAACTACAGGTTAGTTCCAAAACTGGGACCCTCTTACCGGTTAGCTTCAAACATAACTATAGCATTTCTTTATTAAAACTATATATATACTATAAATATGTAAAGGAGAAGCATTTTTATTTATCTAGAGCAATCCTAAAAGTAAGAATTATTTTAGAGAAAAGGCCACTTGTGAATTTCCTGTCTACCACAGTCAGGATCTATACAGATGCTGTCAGTTTTCTTTTAATTGTTAAGCTTGAACTTGTGCATTTGGGACATTCAAGCTCTAGAAACAGATGTCCAAGCAGTGCGTCACCGTCTCAGATGACCAGAGGAAGATTATGTAATGTTTTCAAGTATCATTTTAAGCAAACTTGACACAGATGGAGATTGCAAGCAACCGGAAAAGAATACCAGAGATGTACACTGAGATTTTCATGTCTAGTGAAATGGGTCAGAGAGAGCACCTAAGCAAGACATGACACACACTGGTCACAGCAACCTGCTGTCAATCAAAGCTACGCTGTGTTCGGACAATGCAAAGCATTTGGCTTTCGCTATCTCCAGCATACAAGTTTAGGCAAGACCAAAAAAAGTAGATTTAGAACAGCATATGGTTAATCCTGATCTGCTTTCATGGTATAAAAACAATTGTGAAGTGGGATACCTATTTACACCCCAGACTGATGGCTAAAAAGATCACAAATAACCATTTTTAGCTGCTAAAACTAGAATGTCAGCTAGGAAACCGTTAACCTGTAATTATACATAGCATGGCAGGCTGAATGGATTGCGGGAACTCAGGTCATACTTTCTCACAGAAAAAAACAGACAAGTCTCTAAACCTCCAAGTTATGATTTAGGCCTCAGTATCAGTCCATAAGCTCACTTTAAATGCCTACATAAACTATCCCTTAACCACTTAAGGACTGCAGTCATAAAACCCCTTAAAGCGGAATATAACCCTGCATTTCAACTTTGCTCTAAAACATTATTTACAGCATATTATATGCAAAAAGCATTTTTTTTTTACTAGACCAGCATTGGAAGGGTTAAACACAGAGGTTTTAAGTTCCGTGCAGACGTTCAGATAGTTACATTCTATTTAGTTATTTGTATATATTTAGATATGTTACACACTCTTTGGCTGCCTTCCAACTCCTTCTCAGTGAGAGAGATGAGTCACAATAAACACAGGGCCCTTTTCCACCAGCGCGTTTGCGCTGGCTGAATCGCAAAACCGCAAACCGCTAGCGATTTTACAATCGCTACGGTTTGCTTTTTAACATAGGAATCGCGGTAGGTCATTTCCACTACCGCGATTCGCTTTTGTCGGGAATGCGAACGCGCGGCGGAGCGATAATTGCCGCGATTTTGCTATGCAGTGCATAGCATAGCAAAATCGCGGCGAACGTCGGGGAATCGCCGGTAATTGCGATTCAGCAATCGCTAGCGTTCAGCGTGAACGCTAGCGATTGCAAGTGGAAAAGTACATTTAAAAGTACATTACATTTGTGTAAACAAAAAGTATCTAACTGAAGTTCGGATGCGTCTGCAAAAATCTCCAGGGACTTTAAAGCCCTGTGTAACCCTTCCAATGCTGGTCTAGTAAAAAAAAAAATGCTGGTTGCATATAATATACTGTAAATAATGTTTTAGAGCAAAGTTGTGCATGGCAAATGCAGGGTTATATTCCGCTTTAAGGACCAGAGCCTTTTTTTCCATTCAGACCACTGCAGCTTTAACGGTTTATTGCTCGGTCATACAACCTACCATCTAAATGAATTTTGGCTCCTTTTCTTGTCACTAATACAGCTTTCTTTTGGTGCTATTTGATTGCTGCTGCGATTTTTACTTTTTATTATATTCATCAAAAAAGACATGAATTTTGTCAAAAAATGACTTTTTTTACTTTCTGTGCTGACATTTTTCAAATAAAGTAAAATTTCCTATACATTTGAGCGTGAAAGTTATTCTGCTACATGTCTTTGATAAAAAAAAAAAAACATTCAGTGTATATTTATTGGTTTGGGTAAAAGTTATAGTGTTTACAAACTATGGTGCCAAAAGTGAATTTTCCCATTTTGAAGCATCTGCAACTTTTCTGAGCACCTGTCATGATTCATGAGGTGCTAAAATTCCAGGATAGTATAAATACCCCCCCAAATGACCCCATTTTGGAAAGAAGACATCCCAAAGTATTCACTGAGAGGCATGGTGAGTTCATAGAAGATTTTATTTTTTGTCACAAGTTAGCGGAAAATGACACTTTGTGACAAAAAAAAGGAAAACAAAAGTTTCCATTTCTTCTAACTTGCGATAAAAAAAAATGAAATCTGCCACAGACTCACTATGCTCCTCTCTGAATACCTTGAAGTGTCTACTTTCTAAAATGGGGTCATTTGTAGGGTGTGTTTACTGTCCTGGCATTTTGGGGGGTGCTAAATTGTAAGCACCCCTGTAAAGCCTAAAGGTGCTCATTGGACTTAGGGCCCCTTAGCGCAGTTAGGCTGCAAAAAAGTGCCACACATGTGGTATTGCCGTACTCAGGAGAAGTATGCTGGGTGGGAGAAATATCTCTGTAAATGACAATTTTTTGATTTTTTTTTACACACAATTGTCCATTTACAGAGATATTTCTCCCACTCAGCATGGGTATGTGTAAAAATACACCCCAAAACACATTATACTACTTCTCCTGAGTACGGCGATACCACATGTGTGGCACTTTTTTGCACCCCAACTGCGCTAAGGGGCCCAAAGTCCAATGAGTACCTTTAGGATTTCACAGGTCATTTTGCGACATTTGGTTTCAAGACTACTCCTCACGGTTTGAGGCCCCTAAAATACCAGGGCAGTATAGGAACCCCACAAATGACCCCATTTTAAAAAGAAGACACCCCAAGGTATTCCGTTAGGAGTATGGTGAGTTCATAGAAGATTTTATTTTTTGTCACAAGTCAGCAGAAATTGATTTTAATTGTTTTTTTTCACAAAGTGTCATTTTCCGCTAACTTGTGACAAAAAATAAAATCTTCTATGAACTCACCATACTCCTAACGGAATACCTTGGTGTGTCTTCTTTCTAAAATGGGGTCATTTTATCTCTGTAAATGACAATTTTTTGATTTTTTTTTACACACAATTGTCCATTTACAGAGAGATTTCTCCCACCCAGCATGGGTATGTGTAAAAATACACACCAAAACACATTATACTACTTCTTCGGCGATACCACATGTGTGACACTTTTTTGCAACCTAGGTGCGCTAAGGGGCCTAACGTCCTATTCACAGGTCATTTTGAGGCATTTGGATTCTAGACTACTCCTCACGGTTTAGGGCCCCTAAAATGCCAGGGCAGTATAGGAACCCCACAAGTGACCCCATTTTAGAAAGAAGACACCCCAAGGTATTCTGTTAGGAGTATGGTGAGTTTATAGAAGATTTTTTTTGTCACAAGTTAGCGGAAATTGACACTTTGTGAAAAAAAAAAACAATACAAATCAATTTCCGCTAACTTGTGACAAAAAATAAAATCTTCTATGAACTCATCATACTCCTAACGGAATACCTTGGTGTGTCTTCTTTCTAAAATGGGGTCATTTTATCTCTGTAAATGACAATTTTTTGATTTTTTTTTTTTTACACACAATTGTCCATTTACAGAGAGATTTCTCCCACCCAGCATGGGTATGTGTAAAAATACACACTATGAGCACTATACTAGCTATACTTGGGCGCTATACCTGGCACTATACTGAGCACTATACTAGCTATACTGGGCACTATACTAGCTATACCTGGCACTATATTAGCTATACTGAGCACTATACTAGCTATACTTGGGCACTATACTAGCTATACCAGGCACTATACTGAGCACTATACTAGCTATACCTGGCACTATACTAGCTATACTGAGCACTATACTAGCTATACTTGGGCACTATACTAGCTATACCAGGCACTATACTGAGCACTATACTAGCTATACTTGGGCACTATAGTAGCTATACTTGGGCACTATACTAGCTATACCTGGCACTATACTAGCTATACTGGGCACTATACTAGCTATACCTGGCACTATACTACCTATACTGAGCACTATACTAGCTATACTGAGCACTATACTAGCTATACTTGGGCACTATACTAGCTATACCGAGCACTATACTAGCTATACTGAGCACTATACTAGCTATACTGTGCACTATACTAGCTATACCGAGCACTATGCTACCTATACTGTGCACTTTACTAGCTGTACTGGGCACTATACTAGCTATACTGGGCACTTCACTAGCTATACTGGGCACTTCACTAGCTATACTGGGCACTATACTAACTATACTGGGACACACTGGGGGGATCACACGGCCAGCATTTCCTACCCCCCGCTTATATGAGGGTCAATCATTTTTTCCTGGTTTTTCAGGAAAAAGTTGAGGGGTCGGCTTATATGCGGGTCGGCTTGCTTGCGAGTATATACAGTATTTATGTATTTTTTTTTTAAAACTGATTTTTTTTACAAGTGTTTTTTTTCCCCTTTTTGGGGGGGGGGGGGGGGGGTGGGGGGGTGGGGGCTTTGGAAGTGTACGTTATTAATTTTATTAATATTGTGTATAAGTGTATGTGTATGTGTGCGCCTGTATGTGTAATTTTACTTTTTGGCCACAAGAAGGCGCTAGTGAACACTCTCCTGTTTAGGAAGTGTTCACTTTTTTTTAGTTTTTTTTACATTTTACTAAACTGTGACGGTATCCTATTTTATGAATGGATGCGGTCACTGATTGCGGTCACATCCATTCATTCCAGGCATTGTGATTGGGTAGTGGACCGCTCGGTCCTCTTCCCTTATCACGGAACACGGAGACCCGATGGTAAACGGCGGCGGGAGCGACGTGCACACGTGTGGAGTGGCGGTGGGAGCGAGCGACTTATTAAAACAGCCTGTTGCCGTTAAAAGGCTCAAACAGGACGTTTTAATAAGTCAGGATGCCATTAATTGGTTAATGACGATGCCAGGGGTTCCTTGAGAACCAAAAATTACTTGCAGGGGTTCCTTAAGATACAAAAAGTATTTGCAGGTTTCCCCCAGCGTAAAAAGGTTGAGAAAGGCTGCTTTAGCGTGTGCGAGACAATACTCCCATTAAGTCTCCCTTTAAAATAAGTCTAAGTATATTGCACAGGTCCATGTCTTGTTTAAGAGCGGCTATTTCACATATAGTTGGTTGGCCACCCAGCTTTAGAAGCTGTTACAGAATTCCTCTGCTTAGCAAGCTATACATCTCTTCTACTAACAACTCTAGGAAAGTTTATATTTACTCCAGAGTACTTCTTTAAACAAATGGACTCACAATTACAGAGCACACACAACAGTAACCTGAGTGCAGTGAGGGATCCACATTAGTCCCTCACCAGCTGGATGAAAATAACCCTCATAGGTTTCCCCCTCCCGGCATGAACAGATGGGAGGGCAAGGCAGGGAAGGAGTGCAGAGATCCTGTTACTTCCACTACTAGCCTGACTCTCTCTAATCCACATAAACTGAGAAGGAAATTAGAATCCTAGAAAGAAGCGACATTTCTTACTTCTGTTCTGCAGGTAAAAACAATAAGACATCCATCCATCAATAATATAAAAAAATAAGGTAACTGTAATCAGATATCAACTTATTTTTTTAGCCTGATATTCCATGACCTGGATCAATGAGAACATTCACAGAAGTATAGTATGAAGTAACCAGTCAGAAATAATCTTTGTACTGGTGTGACCACATACAGATGGCAGCCGGGGCGTAGCAATAGTCATAGCAGCTGCTATGGGGCCCTGGGGCAGGGGGGGCCCAATGGTAATTGATGTATTCACTATTAACTTTCTTGTGTTTATTTACTGTCATTGTCGCAGTGCCCATGGACTAAATTGCATGAGAATGTAAATTAAGGGCCGGTTCACACTGCACAGATCAAAAACTGATCAGTGAAACGGATCGGTTTTTATTTAGCATCAGTGCCTACATCTGCTGGCCCAATGAAAGATTTGCTATGTGGCCCCATAAAATCTAGCTACACCACTGGATGACAGCCACCAAGTCTGACAGGTTCCACTACTCCACTCCGGCCTCCTCCTTCCAGTCATGGTGTAGATGAAGATTACTGATTGATTGTACCAACGCTACTTACTGTATGGGCTCATTGGCTAATGTGTCCTGGAACAGAGAGCACTTGTGTAGAGTGACTGCACAGCTGGAACAGCTAGGAATGTAAACAAAGGCAGCTTATCTGCTTGTGGGCTTCACATAATTTGAGCTACTGACAGCAGCAGTGAGAAATCCCTACTTGAATAATCCTCGAATATACACTGGTCATCAAGCTAAAACAATCATGGGATTAGATATTTAAATTCACATACCTGATGTAAGTTATCTCACACAGAAATAAATCATTCAGCTTATTCTATGACTGATATTCTGGAGTCCCATTTTAACCTCTCCTGCCTTCTAATATGATGATATGATGCTTTAATCTGTGCTGTGCCCAGCAGACATACATTTTGTAAAGTAAATGCTGACGCTTTAACATTTTTTTCAAAAATGTTTTAATAGTGATCTGACCAGGTCCAGATTTACCTAACCTATAGGCACAGCCTATAGGTACAGATATCCTGGCACCTGTGACTTTCCCCTCCATGAACCTACAAACCCCACGAACTGCATTGCATTGCATGTGTGATGGTTGGCCCAGCTGTCACTTCTCCCTTACTTCCCTTGCCCGTCATAGGTAGCTAGAGGTGCCCTTTAGTATTAGGTAGCCAGAAGTACCCTCAATATTAAGTAACTAGAGGTGTCTCTGACTGAAGGGAGATCTCATCTGTGGAATGCAGAGAGCAGAGTGAGTAACCTCACATTTACACTCTCATCAGGACTCTGCATAGGGAAGGAGGGAGGGAGGCGCTCAGGTAGGGGAGTGAGCCACCTTTCCATCATCAGGCGCCTGTAGGCAGGTGCCTACAGTGCCTTATGGTAAATCCTGCCCTGGGTCTGACCAATAATGCAGATACTGTACACTGCATTACTGGTGTTGCTTCTATGCATTAATCGCTTCCGTACGTTAATAATTAAAATCTACTCCCTGTTTGGGACTTGTTAGCCCTACCAGGGCATAGATTTCCATTATCGCTCCGCACGCTTCCCACCGCTACTGCCGATCGTGCCGCTCTTTCGCCTCTACAGCCCACTCACTCTCACTGGCTCCTGCCCTGTGATCAGAGTGGGCTTCAGCGGCAGGAGAGCGGTGCAAACGGCAAGAGTGATGGGGCTGTGCTGTGTGACATCAGTGAGCCCCGTTTTTGTATCAGAAAGTCTCTGGTCCTTAAGGAGTCCCTTGTAAAAGATGCTATGGCTATCGTAATATCTGAGTCACTCACCTGGAACAAGTACGCAGTTCAGATATTCTGGCTCTCTTGAACGGCATGCTTGTTCCACATGAGCAATTTAAAACTGTAGCAGCCATAGTATAACATCCAAAGAAAAACAAGTCGATTTCAACTTAGAACAGCATAATACCCAGAAGATTAGCATTAAAGCCAGCAACTGGCAGTTTCAGAAGGAGATCAGCAGCAGTGGAGGTCCCCCATGTCCTTCTCATGATAGGTTTACTTTAATTCCCCTCTGTGGTGCACTGTTCATAGCTGGGAGTGGATTACACATATAGCACGATTCTGTCAAGTCATTTTAGCATGCTTTGTGTCTTTCCTTTACCACTTTACATTGGGGAACCCTAAAGACATCTCTCCACAGCCTGTAAGCCATGTACCACCGGTCGGAAACAAGAGAAAAACACTTCGCTCTGTTTGTCAAAAAAAAAAATCAAATTAGTTTCACAGGGAATGTTCTATTACACTAGATAGAGTTTTATTGGCCACCAGCGCTAGCCAAGAGACTTTAGAGCACATTGCTGGAAATAAATTGGTGAAGCCCATGCCAAAAATAAAAAAGCCAATTGTTCAGTGTCCCCGTGTCCTGCTAAGCAGTGAACAATGCAGAGAGGAGATAGGAAAGATGCCGCCATGCTTTTGACATGTTTCCCTTTCAGCCCGTCTTCCAGTAGCTACGCATCAGTGCTGCCTGCCACAAGGAAGAGCTCAGATACTGTCATCCTGGAGAAATGAGGGACAGGAAGATGAGGGGGTGGCTGGTGGAGGAATTGGGAACGGGGGAGGATTAAGGAAAACATGCGTGATGTAAATGATGGCTATTTTTACTTCCCAAGGTACGAACAACCTGCCTGTTGATCTAAAAATAAAGGCGAGCGAGTCGGTTGGAACAAAACCGGCTGAAGACTCGCAAATGAAAAATAAGGGACACAGAAGTGGCAAGTTTTCTAAATGGAGCCATCTGCTACATGCTGTATGAGTTATTACTAATGAGACACATATTACATTGCATTTGGAAACAGAATGAAGTGACCCATAGTTGCCCATAGCAGCTGGTCAGATTCCATGGGACAGCGATACTGAGGTGGACGTAAGGCACAGACACAGGCAGAATTCTCTGTGTTCCAAGAGATTGCTGCATGTTACACTAAGAATGTATTAGGGTTTTACACCTAGCAGTATAGTTTAAAACCACTAATATATTCCAAACGCTAGCAGCTTGTCTTCTGGGACTACACGTAAATATCAAATATAGTTAAAGAGGGGACATGAATTTATAAGTACAGTCGCCAGATTCTGCTTAGTCTGAGGAGCCGCATTAAAAAAATCAGTTACATATGGTAGCTTTTTCAAAACAATCCAAATCTGCTTGGTCTGTGGCTGCTGACAGCCTTGTTAACAGCAGGATGTGCCTGCTCCTTCCTGTCACTAGAGGCCACTGTTAGAAAAACAGCCTCTGATATTCTGATACGCATTCTCTCTAGAAAAGTGGACTGAACTAGAGACTGACAATGAGATCCTGACAACAAGACTGCCAGAAGCTGCAGGACTCAAGGCACTGGAAGATATAAACTGATTACATGTAGCCATTACCATTAAATGTCCGCACTGGCAATGAATAACTGTCACCAAAACAATTTCTTCAAGTGACAATTTTGGGAACAATTGCTATACTGAAAACTTCCCCAGCCACCCCTGAGCAGCCTGTTCTGTCCTATGGAAAGGGGAACATCTCTGTCGATGTTAGATTGTCAAACAAAACCATTGCAACCAACAGAAATGTATCACCTGTACACAGCTTCTATTATAGTACAGTGTGTTCATCCTGCTGGCGAGAGCTGAAGAATTTGCTCTTTCAATTCCATGGGGTTACTTTTTGGAAATTCTGAGAATTAGATTACCCACGCAACTAAACTTTCATTCTGACATCCTAAACCATCTTTAGACACTAAACTGTTGTCTCTGCCTCTGAGCACCCTTGACAGCTATTGGTTTACAGTACAATGTTATAACAAGGTCAAACAAATAGGCAAATTTGTTGATGCCAGAAAGAGTCTTGACAGTGAAGAAGTTCAACATCCCCTGAAAACCCCTCAGATCTGCCCAGATAATATTTGTGTGGAATTGTCTTTATGGCAAGAAACTCAATATTTTCTTAGGAAAGTAGTTATTGACTTTAAATGACTGTAACAAGATTCAGACGTAAACAAAGCTATGGAAAGCTACATACAGAAGTATGTGGTACTGCTGGCGATCATAATCAATCATTCCTTTATCTACTCCAAGTAATTATACATTGCTCCATGGTCAATAGCGTTGTTCAAAGATCTAATGGCTTAAACCTAAATCAACATACATTGCTATTATAGTGGTGAAATAGAACTCCTGCTCCAAACTCCCCACAAACTGACCTCAGTTTGGATTTGGTATTGTATTACCAGTCAGTTGGGATGCTGGACTAGTAAATTAATCCAGCAAGGGATATTAAAGCATTGTTTACATATGGATTGCTGGGCTGTGACGTCAGGAGTCACTTTCAAGAGGACCGCAGTGAAAATCTAAGATAAGAGCTCCTGACCCTAATAATAAAAGGTTGTTCTAAGAAGGGGCCATTCTATGTCACTGTACACAAGCAGAGGCCAGAAGCCGCGGTACATTTTTTCTATTTATCCCGAAAAGCCCTTTTAATATGGAATTAATTAAAAAGCAGCAGGACACTGAATGCAAACTACTAGCAGTCTTAAATACATAAATACTTAAGAACAAAACCTTCAGGTGAATTAATCTTCTACATCGGATCAAACATAAAAAAAGCATACATAAACTTGACTATTTGAAGAAACACTGTGGACATATTGGAACATATCTGACCTCAGGTCAGTATGTGACGTTAATGTGACAAGTGCCAGCTTTAACTAACACACATGGAGGGGTGCACTGGTCTCCTGCTTGCCTTAGACCTGTGACGTGCTTTGCCACGCAGTGGAGGAAAGCAATCTAACCCCTGGTGAGAGGTTTGATTTGAAAGAGGACGGGAGAGGAGCAGACAGAGTGTGTGATCCTGGCCGAGCAGGCAAGATTAAGGATGCCCCGTTCAGAACAGACATTGCAAAGAAAAGACAAAGTCTCCCAAGGGACACATGAAATCAGAAAGAGTCTAGTGGTTATACAACGTGATGTCCTTCAGATGTCTCACTTGCAAGTCTAAGACGCATCTCTTACTTTCTTCTTGTTCTCTTTCTTGACTTTTCTAAATCTTTTATACTCTTACACCAATAAATTAACTATGGGATAGGATTTTAATTGACGTTTTACCACATTTGGATTCTGTGGATGGGCAATATATAAAGAATAGAATAAAATGTAAAGCAATAGATATCCAGTAATAATATAATCTAAGACTAGGCAGTAGTAAAAGCAAAGAAACAAAAGTATAAAATATACCTAAATCAGCATGCAGACTTGTATGTTGTACTTGTATGTGGATCCTGCACACTACTGCAATAGCACACTCGTTAATCCACTATGTTTTCATCTAACTTCACTATGCATTGATTTGACCCAGGTACGCAAAGGAACATTTTGCCACCTAATAGCAAAACATTTTTAAATAATCTAATCTATCTTTGAAAAAAGGGTGAGAACCGAGAGCCTATTATGGTGTAAAATGCAGTAGTAACTAGAGATCTGGAGATTAGATAGTTAGAATGATATGCACATAACCTGGTTGCCTGAGAGACAACCAAGCACAAAGCAGGTGTGGGTCACACGCCCATTACACACTCGGGTTGTCTCACTCCAAAGGAAGAAGAAAGGGCAGGAGAAATATCCCACTTCCAAGGCCAAGTTGGGAGGCGTCAACAAATCATAAAAAAACTAAAGGGGGGTGGGGTTAAAAAAGGACCGCCCCTTGAACAAATTTTTTTTATTTTTTGCTGGTGTTCTAGCTATAAAATCTAAAACAGAATTTAGAATAAAAACAGAATTTAGAATGTAATGTGGAATGCATTAAAATCAATAGGGAAGGCAGAATTCGGGTAATATATTTACAAATTATCTAATAATATTATCCCATAGCAGGTCAAGGTCTATCTGATTGAGAACACAAGACTGTCTGTGTTTTCCCTGCAGTCCTCTGTAATGACATGAAACACTCACTCTGAAGCACCTATAAAGCTTTTGACTGTATAATTCCAACAGTGTGATATTAATGCTATGTCTGTCTGAAATCGCAGTATGTGCCCTACTGCCGCTCTTTCCATGTTCTGGTACCAGAAATCAGTTAATAATTTACCCAAGAACAGAATGCTTGAATTATACTGTAGCAAATGTAAAAACCTATAACCAATAAGCATTGATAAAAAGCACATGGGATGGCGATAAAAACTGGGGCATAAGATAAGCATTATTCACGCAACACAACACTCTTATTTTCCACATTGGTTCTCCTTCTTGGGAATCCTCAAGACAGCTTTTCCATCTCAAGTTAAACTTTATCACATTTTGTAAATGGATAAGCATGAGTAACATCTAGCTAATGAAACTTTTCAATTAAAAGAAAATGTTACAGTTTGTTGTCACGTGTGCTTAGAATAAACGAGCTTAATTATGGCAGGTCTGTCTGCACAACGAAGACCTAAAGAAGAACTGTAAATCTAAATGGAAGGGGATCTACTGCCGACACGGACGATGGACTGTGGACTTCTAGTTTTTGAAAGTGGAAATGATGTCACGTCAACCTATTAGTGCTCTGTACATTAAAGGCCTCTTTTACACATGCAGGTTACACTTGCGTTGTGTGATCTTATTTTGCTGCGTGGGGGTACAAAAACAATGAAAGTCTATGGAGACTTTCACACTTACTATGGTCCCTTACGGTACACCGGAAGTATCCTATCCGGTGCAAGGGCAACAGCAAGTTACCTCAAGTGTTGCACTTAATGCACGGTGCTTGGGGTAATGCAAGTCTGGGGGGAGCACGTACTGTAAATGACGGAAAGTGGTGTATGTCACTGAGCGGGAGGTGGCACTATGTATATAACCCTGTCAGTGCACTCTGCCGCAGGGTCATATGTTAGTCATTATTTGTGTTGCGGTGGGATGTGGCAGGAGCATTGCATCCCCACCTCAACACAAAAATATGTATGAAGCCGGCCTAAATTTTTTTAGCAATGACACTGGAATGTGTGAAGAAGATGAAACCACTTCCCAGGCAAAAAGTGAAGAAGTATTGTAAAAGAGAAGGACCCTTAAGCCTTGTACACCCGTATAAAGCATGTCACCAAGCAGGGATCAGGACTTGATTCCCGGAGCGACAGTGCAGAGCTGAGTCTGTACAGTTCTGCTGCTATGCGGGGGGGGGGGGGGGGGGGTTGGGGATGGCGGGCAATGGAGTAGTGCACAAAGAGTGTTACAGAGCAAACGAGGTGAGCCAAAATTCTCACCAAGGGGAATTAAGTGTTGCTGTACGCACACTAGATTGTCATCATAGTTTAATCTAGTGTGGCCTCTGGGGTGCCTCGCCTGCTGAGAGCTCATATAGGTTACTCCTGATGACTGCCTGAGGAAGTGGGTGAAATACCTGCAAAACGTGTCACATGGTTTGTGGAGTTTACAATAAAGTTTTTACCTGATACAGACAATTCAAATCTTCAATGGGGAGGTAAGTCCACCACTAACTCCCATTTTTAAACTGTTACATAGTTACATAGTTATTTGGGTCAAAAAAAGACATACGTCCATCGAGTTCAACCATAGAACAAAGTACAACACCAGCCTGCTCCCTCACATATTCCTGTTGATTTAGTGCCAAGAAAGGATCTTGCAGGCACCACCACTGTATTCACAGCTTCTTTTATTGATCACATCAGACTTGTGCAGAAGGTACAACGACAGACCGCTGTTTCGAGCAGTGTAGCTCTTTATCAAGTTGTCAAAACTGCATAAACTCAGCATATAACATACAAGCTTATATAATGTCCATAGACCAATCACATGTGTAACATCGAAATTCTCCAATCAGAGAACGCCCTGTCAGAGGTGGACCTGATGGGAAACTGAAAAGAGAGGAGAAAACCTCCCATTTTTGTACAAAAAACATCCCCATAAAGAATGTTCACATACAATGTAAAGTATATATATAAAAAGCTGTAGCGCTACTTACACCCATACAAATATCGCCACTGGCGTCAGCTACCTCCTTCGTAACAGGCTAAAAAGCCTGTACACATAACTGGCCAATCAGCAGGCCGCGTCTCGAAAGGATCCGCCTCTCTGTCAAAACGTCGTACGGACGGGAAAACCCGTCCCTGCTGCAGCACCGCCGACCAATCAGAGTGCCGAGCGTCACATGACGCTCTCTCATGACGTATGCGGACATACGTTCGGATAGTCATGTGCCTCTGAACCAAGGGAGAATCCGCCTCTATACGCCTCTATACGGAAGGCACCTGTTGAGGGAAGCATTTCCCCGTGTCCCTGAGTTTCGTTACCCCCCTCTTCTCTCTTATAAAAGGGCCCCTACCATCCGGGACAAATTGGTACACACTAGGCCCCCTATGGGTAAACCCAGGGAGGGCAAGAAAGGCACATACCCATGCTTGAATTGCCACCTCTGTAGTTTTATTATCAGGGGTGACACTTTTAGACATCCATCTAAGGGGACAACTTTTCATATTAAAGAACACTTTAATTGCAATTCCACTTTTGTCGTCTACCTGTTGAAGTGTCCATGTGGCCTTGCATATGTGGGCAAGACCACTAAGCAACTTAAGTTGCGTCTGTCGGCGCATAAATCGACAATTAGGACAAAGGACACTACACATGTTGCAGCGAGACATGTTGTTGAGGCAGGACATAGTGTTTCTCAATTGAAGGTACAAATTATAGATGGGGTACCGTTGGGGTGGGGGGGAGGGCGAGACAGGGAGAAAGAATTATCTAGACGGGAAGCCCATTGGATTCGAAAATTGGGGGTATTGGGGACGGGGGGACTCAATTTGGATTATGATCTCTCTTTCTCTGTAGGTTGACTATCCAGGTGTTCTTGTGGGGAATTCATTGGTAAATTTAATCTGATATAAAGGTATCATTGAAATTACTTTGATCTGAATTGGTTTTAGGTGGTTTTATTTTAAACTTTTTTCAATAAAGAATATATTTTAGGATATAATCCCCATTGCTGTCAGCTACATGCTAATATGTGTATCTTGATGCAGCGCATGGGGGGCCTATGCGTACCAACATTGTGCTGTAGTTAGGATCCACGTTATGGCATTCATTTGGCCTACTGGACGCTTTTCTATGGCAACCAGGAGGAGGTTTATTGGCGTTGAGTGGCGGCGGGGTAGACCGCCCATGCCATACGCTACACTTTGTTTACTTCCGTATAGAGGCGGATTCTCCCTTGGTTCAGAGGCACATGACTATGCGAACGTATGTCCGCATACGTCATGAGAGAGCGTCATGTGACGCTCGGCACTCTGATTGGTCGGCGGTGCTGCAGCAGGGACGGGTTTTCCCGTCCGTACGACGTTTTGACAGAGAGGCGGATCCTTTCGAGACGCGGCCTGCTGATTGGCCAGTTATGTGTACAGGATTTTTAGCCTGTTACGAAGGAGGTAGCTGACGCCAGTGGCGATATTTGTATGGGTGTAAGTAGCGCTACAGCTTTTTATATATATACTTTACATTGTATGTGAGCATTCTTTATGGGGATGTTTTTTGTACAAAAATGGGAGGTTTTCTCCTCTCTTTTCAGTTTCCCATCAGGTCCACCTCTGACAGGGCGTTCTCTGATTGGAGAATTTCGATGTTACACATGTGATTGGTCTATGGACATTATATAAGCTTGTATGTTATATGCTGAGTTTATGCAGTTTTGACAACTTGATAAAGAGCTACACTGCTCGAAACAGCGGTCTGTCGTTGTACCTTCTGCACAAGTCTGATGTGATCAATAAAAGAAGCTGTGAATACAGTGGTGGTGCCTGCAAGATCCTTTCTTGGCATTTGACGGCTCTGGTGGTGTGGAGGGCCGACTGCTTGGGCACACCATCTTCTATACATGGGTGCTGTCTCAAACCTTATGATCTTTGCCTGTTGATTTAGTGTATTTTATTCTTCCTCGTGTCTCTGTTTCTTTTATCAACAACAAGCTGTACCCTGGTGGACCCCCTATTTTCTGACCTACAGAGAGCAACTTCTTAACCTGAGTGGCGTGGGGTCTAATCTCCCCACCTCCCCATACAGTGGTTACCTTGGAGGAAACCCATCTTTGTGAGTATTTAGTCACACCCAATTTGTCTCACCTACCTTGACTTTATTATACTAACTATTGTGGGCTCTCAATCTCTCTTTTCGTTTTACATGTGTTTCATTTTTAGCCGTCATCAAGGGTTTATACACAGGATGTGCAGTTTTTTAGTCCGCCGGTGTGCATCATCTTGCAATGCTCCTGAAATGCTGCCCACATGACTTTTCCATTCTTCCCAATGGCACTACCCCCCATAATGTGGTGCACGGCATGGAAAAAGAGTCCTACAGGTAGCATCATGGATGGTTACTTGTGGCCCCATTCAATGAAGCTGAATTGGGACACTGATACAAAATGTACAAAAACAAACAAACCTTTATACGATTGATGGGGATAGGGGAAAAAAGAGGACTTAATCTCCACAGAAATAACACTCCTCGTATGATCTCCAAACTAATAATTATTTTTCTTATTTTGTTCAGAAGCCGAATAGTCAAACATTTTAAACAGTTTGACCTCCGTGTGTGATTTCACCTTGGCTGTATCAAACACCCAAATGTTTTATTAATATACCTCTATTTGCATAATACTTTTTCTGCGAGCAGTTTTTCCTTTTGTAAACAGTTTATGTGAAGTAATTCCATAAACGCATCTGTGTTTCTGTTTCAGTTACGACTGGTGTGTTGCTTATAATAAAATTTGGAATAATGATAAAATATTATTCAAGACGTTTCGCATGTTTCATATCATACACATTTACCCTTTCATGATCCTGAGCAGGAATATTAAATTCATAATTATTTTTAATTCTCTTATCCTGAGAGAAGCTGTGCATGACCATTTGTGCTGCTCCACTGCTCCTCCTAAGGCAGTACTTATATTTCACCCCACCAGCCATGAGCTTAGCTCCACCTTCTGCTAGCACTGAATGTATTCCTGATTATGTCTCTTTCCATTATTCTGCTATGAGAACTGTGCAGTGATACACTGTAGTACTTCCTCTGAATTCTCAATTCACTAACAACAGTTCAGTAAAATAATTTAGGCCGGTAAAATACAGCATTCACTATTTTATACTTTTTCCCCCTCAAAATTTACAAAGATTTCCCGCATACGGTAGAAGTTCTGTCATATACCAAAAAAACATACTTCAATTCTATTCAATATGCAGATCTAAAGGGATACATAATAGCCTTTTTAAAGGTCTCCTTCTCCTGCTTTGCCATTCTGAAGTCCCGCCGTAAAGAACATCGGATAAAATGGGGAGAGAAGCAGAGCTGTGTGGCTCTCCCTATTGGCTGTCTGCTCCATCTGACAAATTTTACCACATGGAGATTGTGAGTTACCGGCCAGTCAGAGCTGGAGATAAATACCGAAAACTTTTACTTGATTTCTGGAATGCTTTAATCTTGGTGAATTGCAATTTCTTGACATTTCTTGAGGTATTTACAGGTTGGTAATTTACCTCACTATAGCACATAAAATAAGGGAGCACAGAGCTTGCTGCAGTATAAATCCAAGCAATTTATTAATCAATATCGGAATACAAAAACTATCCAAAAAACCCTCACTAGTCGGTAATTTTACATTTCAGTGTGGTAATAGGTTTAGTGAATTGGCATTTGACAAGGTGATTGGTAAAATCAGCTATTGTCTGCATAACAAAATGCTTAGTGAATTGAGACCTATGTTCCTTTTTCGCTCCTGAACTTCCACCCATTATTAAACATGGGAGAAATGTTTAATTGTATTCAAACACAAAGGACTACATATTTTACTTAAAAATAATCCTGTGAATATTTAATGCTTATTGCTTACGTGTGACCTACTGAGTCATGAGAAGTGTGTTTTCTAGTGATAGGTTTGAATTAATATTGAATGAGACCTTTACTGATATCCTGTTCTGAATTCTTTTTACTAAATATTGCATAACTAAAGGTTTTCAATTAAGATACCAGTTTTATATATAGCTCATGGTACCGAGTCAGAGGACACAGCTGGACCACAGCCCATCCTCTTCACCCACCATCTCTGCCATGAATAGCAGGTCCTTTGAAACAGGTGTAGGCCTTAAAATCCCTCCGGCATAATTAAAGTCATCCTTAACATTGCTTTTTATAAGGCAGGTGCAGCCTTCAAAGGACAGGAAGGAAGGCCGCAGAGCCACCTCTCTCTGTGCATCAAGGCACGGGTCTCTCTCCTGAGGAGGGCTTGAAAGGCAATGAGCGGGAAACTGGTTATGCCAGCCAGTAGAGAGACAATGAGGAAGAGGAGGATGCTGTGTGAAATATGAAAAGGTCAACATGAATTGTGCATGAGGCAGAGGTGTTCGTTTCCATGGAAACTGATCTGGGTCTTGGATCCGGCACAGACAAAGAGTCTGTAAATTAAGTGGGCGTCCCCTATAAATCACACCTGCTTCCATCACCCTCTGTGGGTTAATGATGATGACATTAAAGGACAATTTTTGTAACTTTATTTGTTTTAATCGTTGGCATTATTAAAGTTTATGTATGTTACCATAAAGAGATTTCAGTAACTCTCCAAGTAAAATTCAGTGATTGGCCATCATTCCATACACTGTGTCCCATTGTTCCAACCTATGTGGTCTGTGCGAACTTGTGTTAGGTAATGTGATCAGCGTACTGCTCTGCAATCAATGCCTCCTCTTGGGTGAGAGTGACTTAAGGTGAGTACACACATAGAATTTTTACTGGCCAATTTTACCTGGAGTATGAGGGCCAACAGATTTTGAATACGATAAACAGATTGTGTAAGAAAGCTCTCACCCTGGGCCCGATCCAATTCAACTGTTCTCCTAAGTTTTCTCCTGGGGTTTAATTTTTCATCTTCTGTTCAAAATAACTTTTCAGTACTCTGCAACTGAAAAAGTACCAAACGTAGGTGAAAAAGTCCTGTCAAAATTATTGTGAGTATTTCCTTGATTGCTGGTGGCTTAAAATGGAATTTTATGATGAGATGTAAAAATATCTCCTAGGAGGAAACTTAGGAGCAAAAGTGAATTGGATCAGGCCCACTATGTCTAGTCATGAGGTAGTGTGTGCTGGAACATGGTGGTGCTGTTCATAGAAAGGAGCCATTTCAGTGAATTTTTTTTTCTTCTTTTTTTTTGCTCAGTTACTCATTTAAGGAGGAACTGTAGCGAAAATAAAATAATTAATAAAATGTATTATTTTTACAATACTGATTTATAATTAGTTGGTGCTTTCCCATTATAAAATCTCTTTCTTTCCCTGGTTTACATTCTGAAATGTATCACAGCTAGCTACAGCTTTAGCCTAGCAGGTAATCTGTACAGAATGTATGGATTGTTTGTTTACTGAGAGTTCTCTGCACGGAGGGAGATACTGTATGCCTTGTTGGAAAAAAAGCTGTTATTTCCCACAATGCAACGAGGTTCACAGACAGTAAACTATCAGGACCATAGTCCTGACATCACACTGTGGGAGGGGTTTCACAACAATATCAACCACACAGACCCCCCACCCAAAGATATTTTTGAGAAAAGGGAAGGATTTCTACTACTGTGCAGGTACTGATTGAGATAAAGTTCAAACCATTCTCTTTAAATCTTTTTTAAATTTTGTAAAAAAAATATATCTAGACTTTGAATGTAAATTTCTGTTTTGCAATAGAGTTCAGTATGTGGTCACAAATCATATTTGCACTTTTTCTGGAGTCTGCAGTATAGTGGACTAATTGGTTGGGATTACCCTTTTGTTTCAGATTAGTAGAGCAATTCGCATCAATGCACTCACACATCCCACACGGTTTCTGGTGCCACATGCAGGAATGTCCCTCCGCCCATCCAGCTATTCAGATGCAACCTGCTTACATCAGCCTACATGTGACTTTACTACTGTGTGCCAAAAGCCACCCAGGCCTGTTTTTTTTTTCTGAGGAACATCACAGGGTTCATCCAAAATGCCAAGCTGAGACTCTGTTACTTTACACACTGGCAGTGCTATGCGGGATGTGCCAGCCAGACAGAGAGCTCGATAAAGTTCAAGGATGAAAGGTCAATTCCTTTCATTCCCCAAAAAATGTTTAGAAATGTTGAAATTACAACAATCATTTTCCTTCTGCAGTGCCCTAGTATTGTTTTACATTTAAAGGGATCCTGAAGAAAACATGGAGGTACATAGAGGCTGCCACATTTATTTCCTTTTAAACAACACCAGTTGCCTGGTGGTCCTACTGTTCTCTTTGGCTGCAGTAGTGTCTGAATCACACACCTAAAGCAAGCATGCAGCTTATCTTGTCAGATTTTTGTCAGAAACACCTGATCTGCATACCTGTTCAGAGACTATGACTAAAAGTATTAGAGGCAGAGGATCAGCAGGACAGCCAGGCAACTGGTATTGTTTAAAAGGAAATAAATATAACAGCCTTCATTTCATTCTCACTCCAGGTTCCCTTTAAGAAAAAATAAAAACCCTGTAAACAGCTCTGTACTGCTAACTCCTGAAAGTAACCTAAACAAAATCTGCCGTAGCCCAATTTGGTATGACTGACAGGCATAGGAAAATGATGATGGAAGTGTTCGTTTTAGGCTCCCGGCACACTGCAAATCCGTTTTGCGATTCCGATTCCATTTCCGATTTGCAATTCCGATTTTCCTTGAATACAATCAACAGAAAAACTGTAAAAAAAAAACGCAGCATGCAGTAACGATTAAAAATCGGAATCGGATGTAAAAACCGATTAAAAATTGGAATCGGAATCGCATGCAGTGTGCAAGGAGCCTAAAAGTTAAGGCAGCTCTCAGATGGTGCAGAAGCGTACGAGTTGTTATGATTTAATAACTATGAGACCTTTTTGGTAACTGAATACAAAGAAAAGTGAAAAGAATTTGCTAGAATAGGTGATTCCTTTGCCTCAGGGCACAGCGTGGCTGCATTACTTTCTCCATTACTTTTACACTCCCACTGAAATTGGAAAAGTGATGGGACACAGAATCAAATGCATTACAAAGCAAAATACTTTTTCATTCTAAAGCCTTTTTTGGGGGATTGTTCTTCACTTAGTGAACTGATTTCTTAATACAGAAGGTGATGGCAAATTATTGCTTCTAGACGACCACAAAGCAAGACCCATCATGCATCACTTCAGGAGAATGGGAGAAAAGATCCAAAACATTCCTTTTTGCCTTTGCAAGCCAATCATGAACCCTAGCTGGTCTAGCTTTGGTCTAGCTTCCCTTTGGTCTAGCTTTCTGGACACATGGAAGAGGTACCCTGCACTTTCCTTCTGTTATAAGAATGAAGTGATTTACTTTGCAGTGTTTGAGAAGGAGGCTTTTGTATTCCCTTTAGTTTACTACACAGCATTGGATTTCTGAGTTTACATAATGCTGGGCATACACGGCTCGTTTTTGCTGCTCGATTCTCCCGTTGGATTGTTTTGCCGATCCATTCTGCAGTTGATTCTCTTATCTTCTGCTCGAGCGGCGAAAGGATTGAGCGTCAGATTGGACATGTCGGAAATTATCTATCGAGCCAATTAAATGGCTCAAAAACAGTGTATTCCCAGCATAAGGCTAGCCTTACATTGTTCAACAGCTATCTATCCCAGCCCTTTGGAAATTGATTGAGTAGTAATTGACAGACAACCATCTTTTCTATTAGACAACATGTTTGATGCAGTACAATGCTATGCAGCCAATCATGTCATGCCCATCTTACAGACATTTACCAGGTCTAATCAACTTTGGATTAATGATCTGGCCAAATTTGTTCAAAATGTATCTATTAAGCATGTTGTGGGCAATAGATTTCTCTCACATTAATTCAAAGTTATAAAATGGACCTGAAAATCTGTTACCTGTATGTCCAGCATGAATTAAAGAGAACCTGAGGAGAGTTAAGAGAGTGAGATAACACTTTCCTAAGAAGAGGAAAGCGTATGGATCCTGTGAAGGCTTTCCGTGTCCTCCTTGATGCTGCTCGCTGGGACCTTATGGCACATCGGGGCTGTGCTTCGCTTTTGGCACAAGCAGGGACATGCTGCACCCGCTCGAGCACAGCCGTGTCTGCACGGTAACACGGAGGCATTTATGCATGAGCAGCTCTGGCTTACTGTGTAGGCTTGACTGTACTCCCGCTCGTGCCTGAAAAGGGGCGTGGTCCCGGTCTTCAGTCTGACAAGTGCTTGTTGGAATTCTACAGAGGGTCAGCATGGAGACCGGAGGACGGAGTGGGAAGCCTCTACAGGATCCAGAGGCATCTCTCTTGTTTAATAAGTATGTGTTTTCGTACCTGAGGTTTTCCTCGGGTACACTTTAAAGCTGCTCTGAGTAGAAGCCATTGTACATTTTCAGTATCTGCATGAATCCACTGACTGCCAGCAAACATCTCTATACATCTGCCTGCCATTTGTTTGGAATTACTGTGTTTTAAATGCACATAAAAACAAGCACGCAGTATGAAATGTGGTTTGCCAACAATGTTTTGCAATATATACATCTAAACTAAATTCTGTGTGTTTTATCAGCACAATTGGATTTTTCCTTAAATAAGTAAGTGCCATTATTCTGATCATCTGATATGGTCACACCATAATGAGTAATGCAAACTACTGCCCAAACCAGTGCATCAAAATTGAACTATTTCATCAACTTTTTTCTAATATGTGTAGGCAGCTAAGAACCACCAGTTTCTAATTATTAGATCTGTGATTGTTTTGGCTCAACTACTACTTAACTATCTCTCGCAGTCATAGCTAATGTCATTTCACTTATAAAAGAATACATCAGTTCTATCTAAAAGTAACTGCCTAATTATCTCTCACGCTCTCTCTATAGCAGGCTTTCTCAACCAGGGTTCCTTAAACACTCTGCAGGGGTTCCATGGCATTTTCCCCCATCGTGGGGATGTATAATAGAGCACACTATAATAGGTGGTAGTGTAACAAGAAGCACTAAATTGGGGGCTCAGGAGACAGTATGAGTGGCAGTGTAATAGGGAGTAGTGAAATAAACAGCTACACATACTTTTAAAGACCATGGCTCCTGCAAAATAAATGCAGGGCTTCCTCAAGATCCAAAATTTAAAATTATTTGCAGGGTTCCTCCAGGGTAAAAAGGTTGAGAAAGGCTGCTCTATAGTAATGCACTACAAAGAGAAATCTGCTCCAGAAAATGAAATGTATAGAAAAGTAAGGAATGGCAACAAATGTAGGTGGATACAGCATAATGTACTGAGGGAAATTAATATGATTGTATTCATTATGAATATTTGAAATATGTATTCCATTTATTCATTCTTTCACCACAAACCAAACAATTTCATGGCTCTGAGCCACTAAATGTCATCTAATAACCTTTTACTAGTAGCATAGCTGCCAGTCATCTATAGAAACTCGTCACATTGGCAGTGGCATAGCTAAGGAGCTATGGGCCCCGGTGTAAGTTTTACATTGCCAAGGACATCCACAGAAATAGAGGTGTAAGCAGAGGAGGGGAACGGGTTGTTAATGATTTCCAAGAATATATAAAAGTAATCATTACCAGCATAGAACCATTGAAGAGCTAATACTGCAGTTGAGGTAAGGTCTCCCCTGGTCCAACGGCCCCAGTGCGATGGCAACACTGCACATTGGTACTAAAGCTCTGAAAGGAAGCCTTGGCCGAGAATCATCTAGCATGTATATGAAGCCATAGTGATCAACAGGGCAGTTGCACTTTCATAAGCTATAATTAATATAAATCTATAGATGTGGCACACTTGGGCTCGCATTAAAGAGAACCCGAGGTGGGTTTGAAGAATATTATCTGCATACAGAGGCTGGATCTGCCTATACAGCCCAGCCTCTGTTGCTATCCCAAACCCCCCTAAGGTCCCCCTGCACTCTGCAATCCCTCATAAATCACAGCCACGCTGCTGACAAACAACTTGTCAGAGCTGGCTGTGTTTATCTCTATAGTGTCAGTCTGTTGCTCTCCCCGCCTCCTGCAGAACTCCAGTCCCCGCCTGCATTCCTTCCCTCCCTGCTGATTGGAGGGAAGGGACGGGGGCAGGGACCGGAGCTATGCAGGAGGCGCGGGAGCAGCTGAGACTGACACTACAGATGTAAACACAGCCTCACACCATGGCTGTGATTTATGAGGGATTGCAGAGTGCAGGGGGACCTTAGTGGGGTTTGGGATAGCAACAGAGGCTGGGCTGTATAGGCAGATCCAGCCTCTGTATGCAGATAACATTCTTTAAACACACCTCGGGTTCTCTTTAAAATACACGTGAACTGAGTAAAGTAGTGGAAGCCTCTGAATGATCCAGAGACTTTCCAGACCAACTCCTGACACTTCTACAGTGGCTGGATAGTGTAATGGTTAAGGGCCCTGCCTCTGACACAGGAGACCTATGTATGAATCTCAGCTCTTCCTGTTGAGTAAGCCAGCACCTATACAGGATATATGAGGAGACCTGGGGCAAGACTCCCTAACACTGCTACTGCCTACAGAGCACTTCCTAGTGGCTGCAGCTCTAAGGCTTTGAGTCCGCCAGAAGAAAAGCGTTATATAAATGTTATTTGTCTACAACCCACAGTTCCAGTGCAGAGTACATTTATACCTATTTGACTCTAGCCAGTGGAATAGGTTTCTTCTGCTCCCAGTCATGGACCTGTGAATCTGGACTGAGCATGCAATGTAGTGTAAGTCATGTCCAAAAATGCCCAGTAGAAAGAAGCACATTTGCACAGAGGAGTTAAGCAGAAACAGCTTTGTTGTACTGGGCAAGCACAGACCTTACTTGGGCCTGCCCAGTGCAGATGAAGAGGGAGCCTGCACTGGAATGCTGGGCTCTACGAGGATCTGGGAAGCCTTGGGACCAACAGAGACTTTCAAGTATCTAACTTAAAGTAGATCCGAGATGAACTTTTACTCATTGCATAATTGTGTTCCTTTTCTATTGTTTATAGGGCATTCCTCAAGCCAAGTACTTTTTTGTTTTTGTTTTAATACTCTAATTCTCTATAAACTAAACAAGCTTCGCCCACAGCTTTTCAGAGAGCCTTGGCATTTTCAGACAGTAGCAAGAGCTCATGGGAGCTCAATCTGGGCAGGTGAAGGAGGAGGTATTACTAGCCAGAGATTTCAGAGGCAGAGGGGAGGAGGAGGGGGGATTAAGTTTTTTACACAGACTGACTGCTGAAGATGCAGATAAGCTTTCCTGTGTGTAATGTTTACAAACAACATGGCTGCTGTCATTGTATCATAAGTGTCCCCAAATACAGGTGGCTCCGTACTGCGAAAGAGCGTGCTCGCACATGTGCAGTACGGAGCAGCCCGTCTTCGGGGGCACCCAGGTTCCCGAAGACTTCCAAAGCCTCCCGCAGCGGCAGAGAGCAGTCTCCGACCCATCGTTTGGAGACTGCGAACAGGGGAGCAAGCGGTGGAATGAGGGGACCAGGAGAAGAAGGCTCTATAGGACCCAGAGGCTTCCCTCTCCTTAGGTACAGTAAGTATTTGTTTTTTTACAGATTGGCTTCAGACTCCCTTTAAGAAAAGACAAAAAAAAACAAAACACAGCTATGGGTTAAAGTGAATCAGAGATCCTGAAATATAAAGAGTTGATTCTTACCCGGGGCTTCCTCCAGCCCCATAAGAATGTGCGAGTCCCATGCAGTCCTCCCGCGGTCTGCCGTTCAGCCGCAATCAGCCCTGGTAACTGCTTCAGTCGGGTCCAGTCTGGGTCTTCTGCGCATGCGCGGACCTCCCATGCATGGGCAGAAGACCCGGACTGACACAACTGAAGCAATTACCGGGGCTGTTCACGGCTGAACAGCAGACTGCGATAGGACGGCGTGGGACTCATATGTGTTTATGGGGCTGGAGGAAGCCCCAGGTAAGAATCAACGCTTTATATTTCAGGATCTCTGCTACACTTTCAGCTAATTAGGTGAGAAATATGTAAGTAGAGATGATTCATGAGGCAAGATTTGTGGGGAAAAAACAAAAATAAAAAAACATAGGCTCTGATAATCTTAAAGGACAACTGAAGTGAGAGGGATATTAAGGCTGCCATATTTATTCCCTTTTAAGAAATGCCAGTTGCCTGGTACTGGTAAGATCATTTAATGCAACAGTGGCATCTGAATCAACCACTTGAAATAAGCAATGCGGCAAATTCAGTCAAACATCTGATCCACATGCTTGTTCAGGGTCTATGGCTAAAGGTATAAGAGGCAGAGGATCAGCAGGAGAGCCAGGCAACTTGTATTGTTTAAAAGAAAATACATATGGCAACCCTCATATTCCTCTTACTTCAGGTGGGCTACAAAAGCAAACCAGTTACGACCCTAAGCTATAGAAAATGAACATGCTTTGAAAGAATACTTTTCATGCCCATGTCACAGTGTATGATAAATAAGATAGCAGTTCCAGACGTAAAGGCTGGCAAATCAAAGCATATGTATAACGAGCTGAAGTACTAACCTATTCTATCCTATTCCATTAAAGCACTCGTCACGCTAAGAACCAATAAGGACGCTTGAAATGTGGAATAGGCAGGACCAGGGAGAAGTACACATTGCAGTTCACAGCACACACTCTAAACATCTAAAAACTCCCAGATCTGCTAATAGGTTATATTTATAGCAACTATCCAAGTGTCTTTGTTTAGATCACAGTTTCTCTTCAACATGGAATTTAGCATCTTGAAATACTGTAACTCCTCAAATAAATATCTAGTAACAGCTGCTATATGAACAGCCCCATTGGGCCCAGTTTATTGCATTTGCTACAACTGTTACCATAATGAACCATAACAGTAATCAGCTGAAAGACACAAAAGCAATCACAAGATGGAACTTGGGTGAATATGAGCTCCCAGAAGGAGATTAGTGAGCTGTGTTATTGTGACATGAATGTAGCCACTCTATGGAAGATTTCCAAACGGCACCCAGTTCAATAAGACATGCTATATGCTTTTCTAGGCCCTTATCTGGAATAGCATAACATCCTGTCAATAGAAAGTCATGCGCTTCCTGGTCTCTTATCTATACATTGACAAAGTGTGCTTCCATTGTGCATCTGCTGATTTGCAGCCCTAAAGACAAATTCAGATTAAAGTGGAACTCCAGCTGGTTAAAAAGCCTAACCCTTTTATCTTACTCGTCTATAAACTGCTGAAATAAAAAAAAAAAAAAGGTTCCTTGCATATGTAATCTTTTTTTACAGCCTAGACACGTGTAAGGGGCTGAGAGACCAAAAAGCCTCTTTACTAAAACTTTATGCAAAACAGAAGTTTGCATAATCTTTTGTATAAGTGATAATCACCTAATTGCTTGTTTTGGTTCCTGGCACACATAGAATATGGTCTCTACAATGCCAAATAAGGACACAAACCATTCATTATAAATACCTTATACTGTACATTTAAAGTAACTTTAGCGAAAAGGGAAAGAAAAATAAATCAAATCAATTAGCCTGCATGTCATCATCTTTACTACTGGCAGACATGAAAAAAACTGACAGCACCAACTGCCATTACTTGGAACCAGACTTTTTTTTCACACAATACAACACTGCTCACAGGCAGAAAACTTTCAGGACCTAGATCACACTGTGGGAGGGGTTTCCCCACAATATCAGCCATAAAGATCCCTCTGATGATCTATTTGAGAAAAGGTAAAGATTTCTCACGGTAAAAGGGGTATAAGCTACTGACTGGAATGAAGTTTAATCCTTGGTTACAGTTCTTCTTCAGTTATAAGCCAGGGTGCTTTATTTTCCTGAGCAAGCAGGAAAATGTGTTTATCTTGAATATAAACTGATGGCAGATATATATTTCCCCAATTTTACGGCCTTGCTAACAGAACCCCCATTACTGTTCACCACTATTGTGTTCCCCATTTATAGGCCCTGCATGATTGTGCTTCCTCAAAGATAGTACCCTATTATGGTGCTGCCCCATTTGTGGTGTACCCCCTTCTATAGTGCCCCCATTATTGTGCTCTCCTGCTTATAGTGCCCCATTATGGTGCGTCTCTATTTATAGCATTCCCCATGTTACAATACCATCATCATTGTGCCTTCACAAGTACAATGCCCCACTATGTTGCTCTACTGCTAAAGTCTCCATTGTGTTTCTCCCACATGCATAATGCCCCATTATGGTGACCATATAGTATGGTTTTGCTTTTTAATAGTACCCCATTTAAGGTGTCACCATTATTATGCTCCCAAACATAGCATCCAGAGCCAGTCATCCCTCCAGTAGAGCACTCACATAGACCCTGCTCCTTCCTGAAGAACAGGAGGTTAGAGTCCTTTTTCATTTAGCTGCCTGTGCCACTGTAATCTCTGTTGTTTAACCTCACATGGCAGAATACTGGAGGATATGATGTCACAGGCGGGGCATTGGCATACATCTACTGGACATGTTCAGTATGAGCTCTCCATAGGGTGTGTATGATGACAGAGGTGAATTTTCATTATCTGCTCTAGAGGGAGGTGCACAGTGACCTAAATCTGGAAAAACATAATTTAGGCCCGGTTCACACTTGCGGTTCTCTGCCAAACGGACCGGATGACCTGACCGGATCCGATCCGGATCCGGTCAGGTTGCATCAGGATGCGATCCGGATCCGTTTGGCAAAAGATAGTAGAAATAGAATAAAAATGTTGGGGTCTGGGAGGTCAGCAGAAGGTGGACCTGTGGAATCAGGCCCTCCGCTGTTTAGCACTCACCTCCACCTCCGACATACTGCCAACATCTCCAGCACGTTTAAAGTCACTGCTGCTCCACTCCAAAATGCTTGCCCATGTGTCCCCATCCAAAATCGCCGCTTCAATACGCATAGGAAGTGGGGTAGAACATCCGGATTTTTAGCCAGTGTGTTGTGCGCTCTCCGGTTCTCATTGGTTTGTATTGGCCGGATGGTGCAGTCCGGCTCCGCTCCGGATACGGCTGCCGGAGGAGCCGGACCAAAAAATAGCGCATGTTGGGTCTTATGCCGGAGTCCGGATCCGGTCCGGACGAAACGGACGCATGTGAACGGACGCATAGGCTTTCATTGCTATGCCGTGCGCCCGTTCCGTCCTGCATGCGGTCCGGCTCCGGCACGGCGATTCCAGACGGCGACCGCTAATGTGAACCGGGCCTAAGCCAAAACACCTTTTTTGCCCCAAAATATTATTCATATTAGCTGTAACCATTCTTCTGGTGCTAAAATCCCCTGTCCTGTGTGCAATAACTCAATTGCGCAGATGATGCCACTGATAGCAGGTGCCTGCTGATAATGTGGCGTTCAAACCATGCACTGCACAAAGATCAGGGCTGGAGGCAGAGGTTTCATAAGCTGAGGAGTGGGATGATTTTTGTACCGACTCACTGGCCACCAGGTGACCCTGTTATCATGATGTACTGAATCTACTCACTCTGAGGTCATGGAAGGTGAAGGCATGTCAAGCACTGCCCAGGTAACATAGGGAACATGTTCTGACAGGAGTGTTTCTCCCTCCTGCTGTATTCAGAGCAGAGGTATGCAGCAATACGGTTCAGAAAACAGACCACACATCTTTATGCACAGCAGCCTGTGCATAACAATTGTGTGATTTCATTAAATCAATCATTTGGAATAATAGCTTATTGAATTTCTCCCTGTGCATACTGGAGTCACGCTTTAAAAATGAAGTTTCATTTCACAGCCTGGGAATAATTATACCTAACTAGAGCGGTGGGGAAGAGAGGCTGAACTATTCGACATTCGCGGAGGTAAAATGTTTTGCAAAACTTTAGATCTCTGCCTGTACCTATCCCAAGTGAGCAATAAATCATTTACATGCAAATATATGCACTCATTAAAATATAAACTCATGAAGCACTATTGGAAAAGCTGCTCTCTTCGCTTGCCATATGACAAGTGAGACAGGTGTATTTGATGACCAGGAATACAAACACAAAAATACAATATTTCCATTTCTCCTTAAAGCCCAACACCAGATACAGACAGAACTGAATATTCCATCTGATGGTTTAACTAGCAGAATGTAAACTTGGTAACATTTTCTGCAGATAAAAACCCTATGTAGACCAGAAACAAAATCCAGTGTGCATACAGTATACCAAACATTTGTCTCTTTCATGATCACCTTGGGTGAATTTCTAACAGTATTGTGGAGTTGGAGTCAGAATCGGAGCAATTTTGGGTACCTGGATTCAGAGTTGAAGTCGGTAGTTTTAGAAAATGAGGAGTGAGAGTCGGGAATCGGAGTTGGATGATTTTTGTACCAAATCCACAGCCCTGGTAAATATTAGAATAAGGAGTCGGAGTCGAGGAGTCGAAGTTGAAGCCATTTTGGGTACCTGGAGTCGGAGTTGGAGGTTTCATAAATTGAGGAGTCGGAGTCTGATGATTTTTGTATTCACTCCACAGCCTTGATTTCTAACATTAGGTAGGGGATTATTCAATGCTGTTTACTAATCCACCTTGCAAGATGAACATAGATAAACATTTGCGCAAAGGTGTACAGAGGCGCCGGTAGGATAAAAGTTGCTAAAAAGTTAAAAATTGTTTCGGTTGTGGTGGTGGACCAGCCAACCATAAACAGACAAAATGCTGTCAATATTCAAAAATTATGCAATTTATTCGATTACTCCCAATGAAATAGTCGCAACACGTTTCACGGGCATGGACCCGCTTCTTCAGGCAATAAAGGACAGGAGCAATACACAGCGTGTAGTCTAGGAGTTGCTTGGCACCTCTGTGTAAAAACATTTATTTTAACCACTTTGTCCTCCTTGACGTATAAAAACGTCAAGGAGGACAGGCGCGCTCCCGCGGCCGATCGCGCGTGCACGCGCACTCCCGGCCGCGGAGTCGGTAGCCACGGAATCAATTTATCGGGCTATGGAGCCCGATCATTGATTCCTCTCCCCCGCTGAAAAAGCGACAGCTTCTCTCGGAAGCTTCGCTCTTTCTGAAGCTGTGTCCCTCTAAGCGTACATTGTACGCTTAGAGTGACGTCATGTAAAAAAAATCGAGATTGCCATCTTGTGGCCAAAAAGTAAAACTACAAGTAAATTCCCAAAAACATTACAATACACCAATATTTCCCCAAATAAAACACTTTTATATCCCACCCTCCCAAAAATGCCCACATAAAATGTTTAATAAAAAAAAACAAAAAAAACATTACTATAAAAAAAAACAAAAACATAAATATTTACCTAAGGGTCTAAACTTTTTAAATATCTATGTAAAGATGAAATATTTCTCTCTATTTTTTTTTTTATAAGCTTGTAAATAGTGATGTATGCAAAACGGAAAAAATGCTCTTTTATTTCCAAATAAAATATTGTCGCGATACATTGTGATAGGGACAGAATTTAAATGGTGAAATAACCGTGACAAATGGGCAATAACAATACGTGGGTTTTAATTATGGAGGCATGTATTATTTTAAAACTATAATGGCCGAAAACTGACAAATAATGAATGTTTTCATTTTTTTTCTTATTCTTCCTGTTAAAATGCATTTACAGTAAAGTGGCTCTTAGCAAAATGTACCCCCCAAAGAAAGCCTAATTGGTGGCGGAAAAAACAAGATATAGATCAGTTCATTGTGATAAGTAGTGATAAAGTTATAGGCTAATGAATGGGAGGTGAACATTGCTCGGATGCATAAGCTGAAAACGACTGAGATGTTAAGTGGTTAACCACTTCCAATCCTCTGTTGGACTATGTCCAACATTGACACTTTCCAGTATAGGCCCAATGTCGTAAATATACCACAGGAAAAATGCACTGCCGCTAGGTGACGCTCTTGCCGGATAAAATCCAACACAGTGTCAGATTTTAGATCAAAAAGTGTCGGATTTGGTCACCGCCAGCCTCATCCATTGCTGCTCTGCCAACAAATATAAATATTACATGGGCGCATTTTATATTTCAATCTGAACTATAGCAAACTATGTCTGTGTTCCACAATTTTTTTTGCAATTTAATCTTCTCTGGACTTTCCGGCTCTGGCCCTTTAAGGACTAGAGCCTTTTTGTGAGTGGCTCACACAGTGATCACAGGGACCAAGGCACTAATCTCAGCTGTCATTGGACAGCTAAGTGTGGTGGCAGTGGAAGGACGATCGCGGCGGGAGCGTACAGAATAGGGATATCCAGTACAAACAGTACAGGTATTTCCTATTCCTGTATGAATAATCAGTTGCACAAAGCTGAAAGTCTTGTTAACCATTTTTTTACACCTACACTAACTAGGTAACCTACACTAACTATAGACACGCCCATGAAGAGCATGCTGTGTGACTGGGTACGGCTTAGAAGTGAAATAAGTGGTTTGAAGTCATGAGTGTGATCAATCATTGCCATTTGTAAAGCTGAACTAAAATGTTTGCTTATTTCTCAACAAAGGAAGAATTTTGCTTTAAAGGTGCTCAAGACCTGTCACTCAATGAAAAGCGAGTTTGGAACATTGAAGAAATTCTCGAAAGAAAAAAAACAACGAATAAAGGCATGAATGTGACAGCCTTTAATGGTGTTACATCTGATCATGAAATGAAAAAGTTATTCAGTTGATGTAGAACTTTGTTTTCTCCTCTAAACATCATTAGACTCCGGGATGGAGGAAAACAGGCCAACGCTGACATTATTCTGTGTCAAATGGTTTGAAAGGATTGCAGGTATATAAATATTTCATAGGCAGAGTCCCACTCTGCTTCTTGACTGCTCCTTCACAGCGGAAGTTAAAGGCACAGCCCTTGACAGGCTCCCCCGGTTCAAACGCACTCACACAGGCAAGCGCCTACATTTAATTAGACTCTCTATTAGCTGCTTCCGTAAAAGTTTCCACGCTGAAATCAATAATTTAATTAGAAAAGCGGGCTTGTAAAAATCATGAGAGACGCAGGCAGTTTAATGCGAGGGGGCGCGCGCACGCTGCAGCACAATTCCATTAGCACCCTGTTGTGAAATCACCCAACCCGAACCCGCCTCCTTCTCTCTTTTCACAAAGTCTAATCTCAGGATAGATTTCAAATCAGGGGAAAAAGATCCCGGAGTTAGCGAAGATAAAAAACATATTGACAAGCGGAGTCCTGGGAAGACACGCTGGCCTCCTGCTCGCGCTTCACAGGAAGACGTGTGTCCTTTCCTTTCTTCATGGTAGAAGGACAGGCCGGTGTACACACTGAATAGCCAAACTGACTAATGACAGTGATTAATGCTTTCTTTAAAATGTACAAAGCAGGGAGGGCAATTTGCCAGAAAGCAATTGAATTTCTTTAACCTTCCATTTACAGGAGTAAGCAAGCTGCAGATCTCTAACTGTTGCTGAAGAGTACCTGACACCAGTCCTCAGTGGAAGCTGAGATTATGTAAAAACACACATGCACATAAAGATTCTAATATGGAGCAGGACCATCTCGTCACTGCAGGGCAGAATCATGCTGTCTTACACATCAAGGGAAGCCTTGTCAAGACAGAAATATGACAGTTGTCACTCATTAACTTGTCTTTGAAGAATAGGTGTACTTAAATCATGAATGTAATCAATGTAGCCAATCAGTCCCATACCAACCTCTGATCTACAGTGCAATTATAAAGCCTTATTGATTTTGCTTAGGTTATGAGAGCTCCTAGCTATCATTTACAAACACTTCCTTTCCATGGCAGCCTGTACACATGCTCAGTGTACACTAGCTCCAAAATCTCTGCATTCTTGTGGGAAAGCTTGCCCACATGATTTGAGGTCAAGTCTCTAGTCCGTGATCTGTGCTTACTGCCCTGTTTCTGTGAATGCCCTACCTGCTGATCACAGCCAGGAAAAGGAAGCGAAAGGCAAATAACAAGGATCAGACCTCAGTACAGCTCACAGATAGGGCTTTCTCCTCCATGAATGAGCCTGTTGGTCTACTGGCTCAAAAACATGGTTGTAATGAGGCAGCAGCAGGCTGAACGCGGACGTTTGTTCGCGTCCGCATCAGCAGCGCAACCGCCCGCATGGTCGCATGCGGAACGCGGAGAAACGTCCACGTCCGCAGCGGTAGCACGATCCACCGTTCAGTCGCAGACCTCTCGGCGTACTCCACGTCGAGGCTGCACTCCTGGAACACCTTCACAGGCCTCATGGCATGCTGCTCACCGAGACACCTCTCATGACAGTCTGGACCCCGTAGGGGCCGCGCGCGTGTGCAGTAGAGCCTTTTATACTCTTAGAAAGAGAGTCAGCTGACCAGCTGGTCAGCTGACCTCAGCAAGGTCCTTGAGCTGTGCTGCAAGGTCCTTGAGCCACGTTGTGATTGGTTGAATGGCTGGGCGGGCTGTTTGAGTCCAGCACAGTATAAAAGCAGGCATTCTGTCAGTTGCAAGTTGTCTGCAGTCAGCGAATACTTGTGTGTTAGCACTCAGACCCTAGTCAGATCCCAAAGTGTGCTAGAACCAGCTGGAGCTGGGGATCCACACTTAGCCAGATTCTGTTGATAGCCTAAAGTACTAATTGCATTGTATATTGTGTATGACCTTTTGCCTGTTACCTCATTATTCTCTTGTCTCCTGATTTTGTACCTCGCCAGCCCGTACCGTTACCGACTATTGGCTTGGCTTCTGACTTCCCTTGTGTTTCTCGATTCTGTACCTCTGCTCATCTGATTTCCCGTTGCTGACCTTGGCTTGACCTCTGATCTTGATTTCTGTCTGACGATTCGGTACTTCTCTGCCAGTTCTGATACCGAACCGTTTTCCGTTTGACTTCGCCCCCTTTAGTGGGTTTCCACTAAAGGGTTTACTTTGCTGAGTGCTTCTTGCGGGGAACTCAGTAACTCCTCAGCATATCATTACTGTTGAGGAACGCAATTCTGCGTTCTTATCCTAGTCGCAGAATCGCACACACTGCCCTTCCTTCCAGAGGTCACCTTCCCTCTGAGTTAACGTCAGTGTGGTGGGTTTTCCACAAGTTATCTGTTCCTGGTGTTTTCCAGAGTACGCATAAATATTTGTATTATTGGTGATGCCGCAGATCACCATATAATCAAATATATCTGTATTACTAGTGATACTGCGGATCACTAATAATCAGAAAACTCTGAAGTGTATGCACCAATCACCACAACATTACAGTACTGCAGACCAGTAAAAGTAACATGGAGGGAGTTGCCGAGCAGTTGCAGACTTTAACTGCAGCAGTCGATGAGCTTAGAAACACCGTTGCTGCTCAGCAGGTCCAGATCAACCAGCTGACTGAGGCCTTTCAGAAACTACCGGCACCACTTAATATTCTACCCTCCCCAGCCAGTAGCGAGCCTAAGATGGCTCTTCCTGAAAGATTTTCTGGTTCTCGGTCCGACTTCAGTAATTTCAAAAATCGTTGTTTAGCCTATTTTCAGATGAGGCCCATGTCATCTGGTTCTGAGGTACAGAGAGTAACTTTAATTAAAACTTTGTTACAAGGGGATTCTCAGACATGGGCTTTCAGCTTACCTGAGGGTCACACTGCCTTATCTTCTGTGTCCGAGTTTTTCAAGAACATGGCCATCATATATGAGGATCCTGATTTAGCCGGCACTGCCGAGCGTAAACTCCGAGGCCTAAAGCAAGGCAATCGTATGGTTGAGGAGTACGCTGCCGAGTTTAGAAGGTGGGCGGTCTCAGCGAGGTGGGATCAGTTCACTCTTCTAGACACATACATGACCGGTCTCTCTGAGTCTATTATTGATGTCATGATAAGCCACCCTGAGCCCAAAGACGTAGATGCAGCTATTGCCTTATCGGTTAAAATCGATAGACGCATTCGTTATCATAAAAAGGGCAGGTCATCTGTGCTAGTTAGAGCGCCCTCTACTGTTGGTTCCCCTGAGGTTCCAGAGGAGGAGCCAATGCAGTTGGGGCACGGACGACTCTCAGTCGCTGAGAAAGCTAGGAGAAGGAAGGAGGGTCTGTGTCTATATTGTGGGGAAAGGGGTCATCGAGTGCAGAACTGCAGTAAGAAGGCGGAAAACTTGTCCGCTTAGGGATGGTTGGAGGTACCACCCTAAGCGAGCCAGTTCTACCTCCATGTCAGAATAAAATCTTGCTGCCCTGTTCTCTTCATTGGGAGAACAGTGACTTCCTTACCTCTGCATTTGTTGACTCTGGGTCAGCTGCCAACTTCATTGACAGAGACCTTGCTTTAAACTTTAACATTCCCATTCTTCCCATACAAAGACACATCTATGTTACAGCAATCGATGACTCTCCTTTACAGAACAAGACACCTCTTTGTCAAACTCCGCCGCTCACACTTCAGGTTGGAGTATTGCACACTGAGGTCATCCAGTTCTATGTTCTAAAGATGGCCACCTCATCCGTCATACTGGGGCTACCATGGTTGAAGAAGCATTCCCCTCAAATAGACTGGAAAGAGGGTCAATTATCTGCCTGGTCCCCCTATTGTCAGGAGAATTGTCTGAAATCTATTTCTGTGTGTGCTTCAGAGGTCCAGGTCCAGGGGGTCCCATCTCAGTACACTGATTTTTCCGATGTATTTTGTCCTCGATCTGCTGACAGGTTGCCTCCACATAGACCCTATGACTGCCCCATTGAATTGAGACCGGGTACACTGCCTCCTAGGGGTCGTTTGTACAACCTCTCCAGCCCTGAAAAGGTTGCAATGAAAGATTACATCAAGGAGAACTTGGAGAAGGGATTTATCCGCGCCTCCAAGTCTCCTGCGGGTGCAGGTTTCTTTTTTGTTAAAAAGAAGGATGGTGGTCTTCGCCCCTGCATAGACTACAGGCAGCTAAACAAAATCACCATAAAAAATCGATACCCTCTTCCACTCATTGATGACCTGTTTACTCAGATTACTGAGGCCTGTGTTTTTTCAAAATTAGACTTGAGGGGGGCATACAATCTTATTCGGATTAGAGAGGGCGACGAGTGGAAGACCGCATTTAACACTCCTGACGGTCACTATGAGTATTTAGTTATGCCCTTTGGATTGTGCAATGCCCCAGCTGTCTTTCAGGAGTTTGTAAATGATATTTTCAGAGATGTGTCTGGCAGGTTCACAGTGGTCTATCTGGATGATATTCTAATTTTTTCAAAAAATTTACAGGAACACAGGCAGCATGTAAAATTTGTGTTACAGAAGCTCAGGGAGAACCAGTTATATGCTAAACTGGAGAAATGCCTCTTCGAGGTGAAAGAGGTGGCATTTTTAGGGTATATCATTTCCACCTCTGGACTGGCAATGGATCCAAGCAAAGTCTCAGCAGCTTTGGATTGGCCGCAACCTTCAGGCCTCAAAGCCCTGCAGAGATTTTTAGGCTTTGCTAACTATTATAGGCGGTTTATTAAGGGGTACTCTTCAGTTGTCGCCCCCATGACCCAGTTGACCAAGAAAGGCGCTGATGCGACTAACTGGTCACCAGAAGCCATTGAGGCCTTTCAATCATTAAAAAGATCTTTTTGTTCCGCCCCCATATTGCGTCATGTTGACGTCACCCGCCCCTTCATAGTAGAGGTAGATGCATCGGAGGTTGGGGTTGGGGCAGTCCTCTCGCAAGCTTTTGGACCCGATAATAAGGTTCATCCTTGTGCATTTTTTTCAAGAAAGTTTGCACCGGCAGAGAGGAATTATGATGTGGGGAACCGGGAATTGTTGGCTGTTAAGTTAGCTCTAGAGGAGTGGCGTCATTGGTTGGAGGGGGCAGAATTTCCCTTTACTGTTTATACTGACCATAAGAACCTTGAATACATTGAGAAGGCCAAAAGATTAACACCCAGGCAGGCGAGATGGGCACTTTTTTTTTCCCGGTTTGATTTTATCATAACCTATAAGCCTGGGGATAAGAATGTTAAGGCTGACGCCTTATCCAGGTGTTTTGAATCTGAATCTGCCCTACCAGCCACCCCTGTCAATATTCTACCTGAAAGGTATTTTCTGGCAGCCACGGAGATCTCCGAAGACTTGTCGAAATCGCTTATTGCATGCCAGTCCAATGTTCCCAATGGAAAACCTGAGGGACTTCTGTACGTCCCTATTCGTTTTCGGGAACGGGTGCTCCAGATGTTTCATGAACATAAGAATGTGGGACATCCAGGTATTGCCAGAACCCAGGAACTCTTGAATAGGGCAGTCTGGTGGCCTTCTTACATGTCTGATTGTGAGGAATTTGTTAAGTCCTGCTCTGTCTGTGCCAGGAGTAAGTCCTCCAGGAAAGCTCCAGCAGGCTCTCTTCAGCCCCTGCCTTCTCCACAGGTTCCATGGTCTCACATTTCCATGGATTTTGTGGGTGAGCTGCCTGAATCTGAAGGTAACACTGTCATCTGGGTTGTTACGGACAGATTTAGTAAAATGGCACATTTCGTTGCTCTGTCTGGGTTTCCATCTGCCCAAAAATTGGCAGATTTGTTTATTAATAACATCTTTAAGTTACATGGAATTCCGGTGGATATTGTATCTGATAGGGGGGTACAATTTGTGTCAAAATTCTGGAGGGCCTTTTGTAAGGATCTGGGGATTTCTTTATCATTTTCTTCAGGTTACCATCCCCAGACTAATGGGCAGACGGAGAGGATCAATCAGTCCATGGAGCAATTTCTTAGATGTTACATAGCAGATGCACAACATCTCTGGACAAGATTCCTTCCATTTGCCGAATTTGCCCACAATAACCTGAAAAACGCATCCTCTGGTTATTCTCCCTTTCAGATTGTCAATGGGAAGTGTCCCAAGTTTACGTCACTTCCAGTCAAGGAGTCACCTCTTCCAGCTCTCCAGGAATGGCAGGGGACTTTCAGAGAGATCTGGGGGAAGGTCAGAGATAATTTGGACAAAGCTTTTTCTGTTCAAAAGAAATTTGCTGATAGAAAACGTTCCACTGAGTGGAACTTTATTCCAGGAGATTATGTTTGGGTCTCTACTAGACACATTCCTCTCAGGCAACCATCAGCAAAATTAGGTCCTCGCTTTATCGGGCCTTTTCCTATAGAGAGTAGGATCAATGAGGTCACCTACAGGGTAAAATTACCAACTAATATGAGATGTGGCAGGACTTATCATGTTTCTTTATTGAAGCCTGCGGTAAGGGTAGATTCTACTCCCCCTGCTCCTGTGGTAGTGGATGGGGAATTGGAATATGAAGTCCAGGACATTTTAGATTCCCGTTTTTCACGCAACAAGCTCCAGTATCTGGTGCACTGGAAGGGGTACGGGCCAGAGGAGAGGTCATGGGTTCCCCTTCGAGATCTTCATGCTGAGGAGAAAAGGAGGAGATTTCATGAGTTGTATCCTGGGAAACCGGGTGAGGCACGCCCGGAGGTCATGCCTGAAAGGGGGGGTACTGTAATGAGGCAGCAGCAGGCTGAACGCGGACGTTTGTTCGCGTCCGCATCAGCAGCGCAACCGCCCGCATGGTCGCATGCGGAACGCGGAGAAACGTCCACGTCCGCAGCGGTAGCACGATCCACCGTTCAGTCGCAGACCTCTCGGCGTACTCCACGTCGAGGCTGCACTCCTGGAACACCTTCACAGGCCTCATGGCATGCTGCTCGCCGAGACACCTCTCATGACAGTCTGGACCCCGTAGGGGCCGCGCGCGTGTGCAGTAGAGCCTTTTATACTCTTAGAAAGAGAGTCAGCTGACCAGCTGGTCAGCTGACCTCAGCAAGGTCCTTGAGCTGTGCTGCAAGGTCCTTGAGCCACGTTGTGATTGGTTGAATGGCTGGGCGGGCTGTTTGAGTCCAGCACAGTATAAAAGCAGGCATTCTGTCAGTTGCAAGTTGTCTGCAGTCAGCGAATACTTGTGTGTTAGCACTCAGACCCTAGTCAGATCCCAAAGTGTGCTAGAACCAGCTGGAGCTGGGGATCCACACTTAGCCAGATTCTGTTGATAGCCTAAAGTACTAATTGCATTGTATATTGTGTATGACCTTTTGCCTGTTACCTCATTATTCTCTTGTCTCCTGATTTTGTACCTCGCCAGCCCGTACCGTTACCGACTATTGGCTTGGCTTCTGACTTCCCTTGTGTTTCTCGATTCTGTACCTCTGCTCATCTGATTTCCCGTTGCTGACCTTGGCTTGACCTCTGATCTTGATTTCTGTCTGACGATTCGGTACTTCTCTGCCAGTTCTGATACCGAACCGTTTTCCGTTTGACTTCGCCCCCTTTAGTGGGTTTCCACTAAAGGGTTTACTTTGCTGAGTGCTTCTTGCGGGGAACTCAGTAACTCCTCAGCATATCATTACTGTTGAGGAACGCAATTCTGCGTTCTTATCCTAGTCGCAGAATCGCACACACTGCCCTTCCTTCCAGAGGTCACCTTCCCTCTGAGTTAACGTCAGTGTGGTGGGTTTTCCACAAGTTATCTGTTCCTGGTGTTTTCCAGAGTACGCATAAATATTTGTATTATTGGTGATGCCGCAGATCACCATATAATCAAATATATCTGTATTACTAGTGATACTGCGGATCACTAATAATCAGAAAACTCTGAAGTGTATGCACCAATCACCACAACATTACAATGGTGTAGATATCGGCAGATATCAACATAGGGTGAATTTAGCGCCTAAGGCGGCGATTATATTGGCAGAGATTATGGCACAGTGGGTAGATTAGTGTTATGGATTGGTAGAGGGAGGGTTAGCGTGAGAAGAGGGGCATTGGGAAGCCTCCCCGTGGCGCTCCTGGATAGTGCTATTGTAGCATGAACTAATTCCCGCAGGGCAACCGCTTTGCGGCATTGGTTTTTGACCCTGCATAAGTCGGCATGCGAAAGCGAATGCATATTTGCATGAGCATTGCCTCATGAATAGCCAGTTAGGCCAAATTTGCTTAGCCAGTTATGTCAGGTGTTTACTTGGTGTTTAATGCATGCATTTAACTCTCTGTGTAGAGAGTGTGTGTCTGTCTGTGTGTGTCTGAGCGTGAGAAGAGGGTTAGGATAGGTGGTAGTAAAATATCTGTAAAGATTACCGATATTCTACTATCAGAATCAGCTGCTGCTGAACTATCAGTAGTTTACCGACATTGCATTAGCAGCCCTCCTTGTCACCAAAAGAACCTCCGGACTAAAAATCTACTCAGCAGAACTGAAAAGGCTTGGTGTTTCTTTAACAGCATCAGAACTTTGTTTTTCTTACCAAAGCATCATTTTAGCATCATTTTTAGCTAAGCTCCACCCATCAAAGAAAACTGCCCGGGTTTTTTTTCCCTGATGCTGTGCAAAGCATGATGGGATTTCCTACGGTGTTATTCACGTTGCCTAGCAACTGGGAGGGGTGATCAGCACACAGGACAGTTGGAACTGTGTCTCATGCTCCCTGTCACCTCCTTTCAACCAAAAAGATGGCTGCCCTCATGAAATCAAACATTTGCCTGTTCTTTTAAAACAGGGTGGGTAAGAGATTATATTACCTATCTATTTTAATTAAGATAACTAATGTAACTTAATGACAGTATGTTTGTTTAGGCTGAAGTTCCTTTTTAACCATGTACGCATTTATCAGTATTCCCTACCCATTTCCACAAAGAGATACAATAGCATAAATTCAGGCACTTGTGGCCACCAGCAAGGGAGGTTGGGCTACTGTATTTAGTTTTAAATACTAAATAATATTACAAATAAGAACATTAATTTAGACTTACAGTAGGCAATAAATATTGTGTGATGCTAAATAAATCATACTTAAAAGAAGTAATAATTACCCACCAACACACCTATAAGCTGCGTTCTAACACTTGATTCAAATGTTTTAACACACCAGGCAAATACATTATTGCAAGAGCATCACAAGTGCTACTTTGACGATTGAATCACATGGTGAATTTAGTATGTGTGATGCAAGACAATATTTGCATGAGGTGAGGTTTTTCTCACTCCTGCAATTGAGTCAGGTCCCCTGTCACTTAGACAGGAAGTATTTGAATACATGTGTTGGGAACCCAAACAGTATATTCTTCATGCTACTAAAAAAAGTGTTTTTACTGCCACATTTGTCCCCACTGCAGAGATCTCATGTTACTTCCTGTCCGTTAACCCCTAGCGCAGGAAGTGAGTGTAAAGCCTGGTACACACTGTGCAATTTTCATTTCAGCTCTTATTCAAGTGAGTGATCAAATCAATAATCAGAGATGATATTGATCTGATATAGAAGAAAGCTAGTGTACACATGTATACAATTTTTTTTCAAACTCCGATCAGATTTCCAATCATTTTTCCGATTTTATATCGATTGAAAATAAACCGAAAGGACATACACACAGAATGATGGCCAGTAGTTCAAACGATATTTTCCAGCATATCCGATCTGCTTCAATAAAGAGGTGGATTTAAACGTATTTAAAAAACACTGGAGTTGTGAAAGCAGGAGTTTTGCACCCTCCTGATCTGTTGCCTGCAAACTCCTGGAAGAACTGTGAGCCATGAAGTTTATTATATATACGGTTGTTCAGCATAAAGGCCTGTACCCACCTCGTTGTCTGTGATTCTTCTGGCGGCTGGCGATTTTTTGAGCAATGAGCAATCATGTCCACAGTCTTGCGATGAGGGTACAGGCACGCGATTAGTGGAACAGCGCTTTGTGATGCGCGGTGATAACAAGTCATGATGGATCTGTAAGATCCCCGACAACACTCGACAACTCCCACGCAAGGTCCAATCATCGTTTGAACGCCCATCGTGTGCCATCGCGTGTTCCCGCGGGCAGGAAGATGGATCAGAGAATCTCGTTCGTTGGAAGGTGTCGCTGTGGGGTTCCCCGATCCATCGGCAGGTGTGTATTAAGCTTAAAGGACAACTGAAGTAAGAAGATTATGGAGGCTGCAACATTTATTTCCTTATAAACAATACCAGTTGCCTGGCAGTCCTGCTGATCTATTTGGCTGCAGTATTGTCTGAATAACACCAGAAACAGATTTACTAGCAAATGGCAAGAGTCCTACACAGAACTCTTACTGGATGCAGCAGTTACACTGAACAAGTCATTCAGGAGATAAGTGTGTATAGCACCCATTGGTGAATAACATCAATCTCATTATTCGTATATTTTCTTTTAAAATCGTACTCTATAAATTCCACTCAGTCATCCCAGGAAATATTGTTCCTCCTATAAAAAGGCCAGCATGTATTCGATGATGTTGTAGTCAAAAAGGACCTTGGATGGCAATATTTAACCCAGAAGAACGTGCTCTGCACAAAGAGAGCCCTTTCCTTATAAAATAATAACGAGTTTCCTTTCATTGCTACTATCCCACACAGAATGAGATAAGCGGAGTTCAATTCAGTCATCTGCTCTGTTTTCCAGCGACGTACAGACAAGACAGCTCTGTTGCATGCAATATTTAAACATCTTTTTTATACAGAGAACACATTACAAAACACATTACTGGAGGCAGCAGGATGACTAAGTCGATGACAGATACCTGGACAATGTAGGTAAGGGATATTTAACAAGCCAGGTTACATATCAAACCTTGTTTCAATCCTGGGTGATCAAACAAAGAAGAGTGCATTCAGGCCTCCAAACAGACAGCTTTACTGAGAGATGGGTCAAGAAAACGGCCTGTACCCTTCATGCTTCCTCAGGGAGTATTAAAATGCTCCAGCCAACAGCTCAATTGGGCTCAGGGCTTCACACACAGTAAAACAAACTCAAATAATACTGAGTCTGGAGGCTTTGCATGACATCTGAGGGATGTACCATGTACAGCTAAAACCTGTTTATAGTGAACCTGCTGCTACCTTGACTGAAGGCTCACATTTAAAAGCGTTGAGAGGAAAATTTGGCATAAGATATTGCCGACAGTAGAATATCACTTATGTTACCAACTCATCTTAACATTCCCAGCATCTTTACCTAACACTACCCTCCCCTTTCCCCCTACCTATGACTTATGCCAACCTCCCCCTATCTATGCCTTACACTATCCCCCCCTACCTACACCTAACACTATCCTCCCTATCTATGCCTAACACTACCCCCTCCCAAATCTACACTTAACGCTAACCTTCCTATCTATGCCTAACACCACCCCCACCTAAGCCTAACACTAACTCCCCCCAACACTGACTTCCCCATCTATGCCTTACACTAACCTCCCTACACATGCCTAAAACTAGCCTCCCCATCTATGCCTAACACTAACCCTCCCCTACCTACACCTAGCACAAATATATCCCCTACCTACATTTAACCCTAAAACCATCACTATCCCCATCACTACAAAGTTTGGCTACACAGAGGTCCAAACTCTGCTGCTGTGTCTGCCACTATATTAGCCACTTCAGATCCACTGCAGCTATGATGTCTAGCACCACTGCTACAAACGTCCACTACACTGTAGTGGAACTTCCCTGACGCTATTTTCTCTGGTCCAAATTATCATCTGTAGCCGATACGTCAGTGATTTAAGGTGGGCACCTATGGCGAGGTCCATTTCTGGGGGGCCATGAATCCTGCCCAAATTACCTACTCTGTCACCAAAGTACACAAAGGTCTGCACTACACAAAACACAGTTGCTAAATACTGCAGATATCAGTTTTACTTTCATAGAACCAGAGCCCAGCTCTAGTTGAATCCTATGTCTGTCGTGTCGTTCAGAAAAAGATAAAATCCTAATTCCAGTCAGTTAGTATTCTCTGTGTCCCCATTGAAGAGATTTTCCCTCACTTCCCGTCCTTCCCAGGGAGTTTTGAGGCTTTAGTATGAAAACTGGTGGTCTCTGGGAAAGGACATGAGACACAAAAACTAGTCAGCATTTCCAACTTTCCCCATTTTAGAGGAAGTGTCTCATTTGTTCCTGTCTCTGTCACGTTTGGTGAGGTTTTCTCACTTCCTGCCTTAACAAGAAGCAGTGGAAGTTCTCACAAATGGAGGCACATGACAGCAACACAAATCCAAAAGTGGTTCTAACATATTGCCAGCTTATTCAAAAATAACTATTATTTTTTTGTTGGAAACAGAGCTGTGGAATCAGAGGCAAAGATTTGGAGCAATTTTTGGGTACCTGGAGTCAGAGTCAGTGGTTTCACTAACTGAGGAGTCAGAGTCAAATGTTTTTTGGAAAAACTCTACAGCCCTGATATGTATTAGACTAAAGGGGCCCATACACTCAGCTGATTTTCTGGCCAATCGATCGATCGATTGCAAATCGGTTGGCCAATCGACCGATCGACGGCCGATTTCGATTGATTTCGATGGATTTCCATCGAACTGGCAGGGTGGAAAATCTAGGTCAATCTCATGAGATTGCATATCATTTTGCATTGGTCCTAATGGAAATCCGATGGAAAAAAAATGCCATCAAATCGAATTTCAATAGTTTTCAAACTGAAATCTATTGGAATTCTATCCTAGTAAAAAATGTTCTAAAAACACATCAGATAGATAAGAAATCCATCTGATGATCTATCTGCTGCTAATCTGACGAGTGTATGGGCACCTTAAGGAGTTGGAGTCGAGGAGTTGGAGCAATTTTGGGAACCAGGATTTGAAGTCGATGGTTTTATAAACTGAGGGGTGATTTTAGTAACGACTCCACATCCCTGGTTGGAAATGTGATTCAAACAATCAAATGCTAACAGATAAAGATCTCAACCCTGACCCAATCCCCATAGTGATTCCAGTAGCTACTCCATTGATCATGCTTGATTGTTCAGCCTTTTACTATTACTGCTATTCTACTGCTTCCAGTAAATAACCTGTGGCAGCTTTACACATGGCTTTGGGCTCTAGAGAAAAGATCTCCCACCACAGGCTTGAGCACCATCATTATAGAGTGTTTGCTGCATCCAAAGGCATTTCCCTCCTTCATTCGAATTCAGCATAACAATAACATCAAATGAAGGAAGACAGGAAGCAAGGCTTGTCATAGTGCAGGCAGATGAGTGAGGTTATGAACTCAGGTACAAAGAAGTCACCACTCAATCCCTTACACAAATAGGGAACGATTCTGTTGTTAATATGAAAATTGAAAAATTGAATGTGCTGCTATCTAATTTAAACCTTGGTTTGAGTGAACTAAACACTAGTACAGACGTGAGGTATTGAATTCATGCAACATGACTAAAGATCTCTTTGGCAAAATGTGTTTCCATTACTCCTTTCCAGAGGAGGAGATACAAGAAAAAAGGCAACAAAATGCAAAACTGTAGTGAATGGATGGTAAAATCCAACCCCAGCAATGGCCAGTGAGGTTGTCTCCAGATGTCACTACAAACTACTGAGAGATGTATTTCCCACAACAATCTGGCTACAGGTTCCCATCACACCTTGTTAGAACTCTGGTTCAGCAAGGATTATCTTATTACTATATGTCAGTTTTCACATTATTATACCTACAGGAATCTGGCAACCTTAATGCATGCTGGGAGTGAAAACCAATATTAACAGATGACAAAGCTCTCTCCCAGCATGCATCTCAGTTGGCGGGTTCCTGTAGGCATAATCATGTGACCATAGCCCAAAGAAGATGAAAGACTTTTCAGCTTCAAAAGAAAAGATAACTTTTTCCATGATATAGATTTTCATTTTTTCCATTTTAGACAAAGTATAAGTGGTGACAATAGTATTCAAAGTAAGGGAAAAGTTAGAAGCTGTATCTAGGCTTAGCAGCGTCTGCTTCAAACTCTTGAAGAGTCACAATCTCCCAGTTTCTGCTGTTAGAATTCCACGCATGCAGTTGGACCAGATTAAACAAGAAATATACTTTGTGAATGGGATATTATTACATATTGTGCAGCCTTCGCCAAGTAGCCATCTCTAATCCCCAGAGGACAGAGAGCTGTGCGGCTTCGCTGAACGCTTTCGCTGGTACTTGTCAACGCTGATCTGCTACTTGTCTGATCTAGAGAGCCGCTGCACGTTCCATTTCTATTAGGCAAGCTGTCAGGCAGAAATTAATGACAAAAAACTGAAATGTTTCCTAAAGTTTTCCTTCATCATTCTATGTCTAATCCATATGCCTTTCCCTGTGAAAAAGCCAGAACATCTAGCAGCAAGAAATACACAGGCCTAATTGATTCCACTTCCATTTATCTCCAAAGCTCTATTTATAGCCCGGCGTCAGATCAGCATAACTTATGTGTTGTATTCCCAGTCACACATATAGATAGGTACCAATTTAGTAGGCTGCAGTTAATTACTGATAAACAGTAAGCACATACAATGTTTATCATTGCTGGGCTCAGAGGTGGTTGTATATACTGAGATGTGCAAAATCTAAAGGGAATGTTGATTTAAAAGTAATACTTATTTATGTATGGTGTCTGCTGATGTAAATAATTTCCTGGCTCTTTATATTCCTATGGGGTTCCAGTAGGTTTCTCACCCTGGCTTGTTCACCCCCCCCCTTATGGACTTCCTTGCACCAGCAATGGCATTTGGATGGATGGAAAGATCAAGGAGTACAGGGCCAGGCACAAGTGTTGTATGTTATTCAATGCTATTCTGATAATTCATTAGACACAGGTAGTTACAACACATAGGAAATGACAGGGTGGCCTAACTGCTGTTTCCACGTCCCCCCAGCTTCGTCAGAGGCCAAAGGTCTCTGATGAAGCGGGGGGGGGGGGGGGGGGGGCGAAACGGCTGTGAGGATGCTCTTTCATTTCCTATGTGCTGTAACTACCTGTATCTACTGGATTAGTAAAAAACATTGGAGAACATACAGCACTAGTGCCCAGCTCTGTAATCCTTGATCTTTCCAAGGGGTTACTCTGCTAGTGGTGAGCACAGTGATTTTCCCGGCATCCGTTCCTGAGCACTGTCTGACATTAAGTCTCAGCCATCACTACCTCTCTTTTCATAGGATTCATGGCATTTGGATGGATGTGGGGATCATAGAGAAGCACAAGAAACTATTATGGGGTTTAATTCTGCAACATCTATCAAAAACTGAAATATTTTTTCTTGGCTGGCCCGACCTTTCAATAACATGCAGGCTCTGTCTCCAAGATCAAAAATCACAGAACTACTAGGTGAATCTTAGTACTTGAAGAGAGGGCATAATTCTCTACAGCATCAGTTTTGAAATAAGACAACAGACCGAATAGATAGATTAACACTGCTAGCGTGCAAAATCAGTTAAATTAGTAGTTATAACTACTTACGGCTTGGTTTACACTAGTTGTAATGGAACAGATATCACCCTTAAGGTCCGTCCACACGCCGGACTGGAGGCAACGACGGGTGGATCGCTCAGAAACAGCCGTATCAGTCCGCCAACAGACTGTACACACGCCGGACTGTCGCTGGAACGCCCACCCAGCGGGAGGTGACGACGGACCCGTCGTTGCCTCCAGTCCGGCGTGTGTACTGACCTTTACAGTAATGACTTCTCAGTGACTGACAAATCCTTCAGAGAACAGGGTGAGTTCACTTAGAAAATAGACAGAGACTGCAGATTTTCAAAGTGGCTAAGCTAAGAGAAATCATTACAATTAAGCAGGCAGCTTCAGAGTAGAAATCATGTCAGACAGAAATAGTCCATACCCCATAAGTAGATTTAGAATGTCCTCTTATTTGTGTGGCTGGATAGTGTAGTGGTTAAGGGCTCTGCCTCTGACACAGGAGATCTTGGTTCTAATCTCAGCTCTTCCTGTTCAGTAATCCGACACCTATTCAGTGAGAAGACCTTGGGCAAGACTCCTTAAAACTGCTACAGTCTATAGAGCGCACCCTGGTGGCTGCAGCTCTGGTCGCTATGAGTCCACCAGGAGAAAAGCGTGATATAATTGTTCTGTGTCTTATTTCAGGGCTGATGCACACCAAGAGCGCATCTGCGTGCTTTTTAAAATGCTAGCGCTTTGAAAAGTGTTTGGCTAATGTATTTGAATGGGATGGATCACACCAGAGCGATGTAATTTTTTCCCAAACGCGGGTCCTGCAGCATTTCTGCGGCGATTCAGCCTCAATGTAAAGTATAGGAAAGTAGAAAATCGCTCTGAAAAGTGCTAGAACAGAGCAATTTTCCAAGCATTTTTGTTACAGAAGCTGTTCAATTCCAACTCTACTGTAACAAAAAATAAAAAACGCTACACCAAAATGCTTCAAAAATTGCTAGGCATGATTAGAAAATCGCTAGGCACATGCCTAGAATCGTTCTGAAAAATCACTTCAAAAAGCGCTGAGCGATTGCGATTACGCTAGTGCTTTTTGGTATGCACTGGCCCTCAGATATGACAGTGACAGAAAATTAGGCTACATCTCCAAAATGGGCACACACCACACAGTCACCAAAACAAACCTCAAACTACTAAACTAACTAAGCCTCATGTTATTCAAAACCGTATTAAAAAGTTGTGCTTAAATAATTTGCAGCTGGCAGATATTGTAGAGTGAACATGGCCCCTGATGCCAGGCAAGCCAAACAGGGAGAATACCAAAATTATACCCAGAACCACAAACGTGTAGAACGCACAGTAACTCGGCTTTTAAGACGATATTAACGTTAAAGGGAAGGTTCAAGCAAAATAAAAAAATGAGTTTCACTTACCTGGGGCTTCTACCAGCCCCATGCAGCCATCGTGTGCCCTCGTAGTCACTCACTGCTGCTCCAGTCCCCCGCTGGCAGCTTGCCGACCTCGGAGGTCGGCTGGCCACATTGCGTACATTTTTACGCATTCCCGCTAGTGCAGGAACATTAACACATACATTTTTACGCATTACTGGTTCAATGTGAAAAATGTACGCATTGAACCAGTAATGCGTAAAAATGTATGTGTTAATGTTCCTGCACTAGCGGGAATGCGTAAAAATGTACGCAATGTGGCCAGCCGACCTCCGAGGTCGGCAAGCTGCCAGCGGGGGACTGGAGCAGCAGTGAGTGACTACGAGGGCACAGGATGGCTGTAGGGGGCTGGTAGAAGCCCCAGGTAAGTGAAACTCATTTTTTTATTTTGCTTGGACATTCCCTTTAATATCATAGGCTTAAAAACAAACAGAGCCGCCAATGCATTTTTTGCAGATCAGCACTTATTTGTAGAGTAATATGAATATGAATAAAGTCTGCTGTACAAATTACATTTGTGCGTTAGTATGTTAATCTTATGATATTGACATTGAAATCATCTTAACCACTTCGGGACCACAGTCTTTTCGCCCCTTAAGGACCAGAGCCTTTTTCTCCATTCAGACCACTGCAGCTTTCACGGTTTATTGCTCGGTCATACAACCTACCACCTAAATGAATTTTACCTCCTTTTCTTGTCACTAATACAGCTTTCTTTTGATGCTATTTGATTGCTGCTGCGAGTTTTACTTTTTATTATATTCATCAAAAAAGACATGAATTTTGTCAAAAAAATGACTTTTTTAACTTTCTGTGCTGACATTTTTCAAATAAAGTAAAATTTCCTATACATTTGAGCGCGAAAGTTATTCTGCTACATGTCTTTGATAAAAAAAAAAACATTCAGTGTATATTTATTGGATTGGGTAAAAGTTATAGCGTTTACAAACTATGGTGCCAAAAGTGAATTTTCCCATTTTCAAGCATCTCTGACTTTTCTGCGCACCTGTCATGTTTCATGAGGGGCTAAAATTCCAGGATAGTACAAATACCCCCCAAATGACCCCATTTTGGAAAGAAGACATCCCAAAGTATTCAGTGAGAGGCATGGTGAGTTCATAGAAGATTTTATTTTTTGTCACAAGTTAGCGGAAAATGACAGTTTGTGACAAAAAAAAAAAAAAAAAAAAGTTTCCATTTCTTCTAACTTGCGACAAAAAAAAATGAAATCTGCCACGGACTCACTATGCTCCTCTCTGAATACCTTGAAGTGTCTACTTTCCAGAATGGGGTCATTTGTGGGGTGTGTTTACTGTCCTGGCATTTGGGGGGTGCCTAATTGTAAGCACCCCTGTAAAGCCTAAAGATGCTCATTGGACTTTGGGCCCCTTAGCGCAGTTAGGCCGCAAAAAAGTGCCACACATGTGGTATTGCCGTACTCAGGAAAAGTAGTATAATGTGTTTTGGGGTGTATTTTTACACATACACATGCTGGGTGGGAGAAATATCTCCGTAAATGACAATTTTTTTATTTTTTTTACACACAATTGTCTATTTATAGAGATATTTCTCCCACTCAGCATGGGTATGTGGAAAAATACACCCCAAAACACATTATACTACTTCTCCTGAGTACGGCGATACCACATGTGTGGCACTTTTTTGCACCCTAACTGCGCTAAGGGGCCCAAAGTCCAATGAGTACCTTTAGGATTTCACAGGTCATTTTGAGAAATTTCGTTTCAAGACTACTCCTCACGGTTTAGGGCCCCTAAAATGCCAGGACAGTATAGGAACCCCACAAATTACCCCATTTTAGAAAGAAGACACCCCAAGGTATTCCGTTAGATGTATGGTGAGTTCATAGAAGATTTTTTTTTTTTGTCACAAGTTAGCGGAAATTGATTGTAATTGTTTTTTTTCACAAAGTGTCATTTTCCGCTAACTTGTGACAAAAAATAAAATCTTCTATGAACTCGCCATTCTCCTAACGGAATACCTTGGGGTGTCTTCTTTCTAAAATGGAGTCATTTGTGGGGTTCCTATACTGCCCTGGCATTTTAGGGGCCCTAAACCGTGAGGAGTAGTCTTGAAACCAAATGTGGCAAAATGACCTGTGAAATCCTAAAGGTACTCATTGGACTTTGGGCCCCTTAGCGCACTTAGGGTGCAAAAAAGTGCCACACATGTGGTACCGCCGTACTCAGGAGAAGTAGTATAATGTGTTTTGGGGTGTATTTTTACACATACCCATGCTGGGTGGGAGAAATATCTCTGTAAATGACAATTATTTGATTTTTTTTACACACAATTGTCCATTTACAGAGAGATTTCTCCCACCCAGCATGGGTATGTATAAAAATACACCCCAAAACACATTATACTACTTCTTCTGAGTACGGCGATACCACATGTGTGACACTTTTTTGCAACCTAGGTGCGCTAAGGGGCCTAACGTCCTATTCACAGGTCATTTTGAGGCATTTGGATTCTAGACTACTCCTCACGGTTTAGGGCCCCTAAAATGCCAGGGCAGTATAGGAACCCCACAAGTGACCCCATTTTAGAAAGAAGACACCCCAAGGTATTCTGTTAGGAGTATGGTGAGTTCATAGAAGATTTTTTTTTTGTCACAAGTTAGCGGAAAATGACACTTTGTGAAAAAAAAAACAATACATATCAATTTCCGCTAACTTGTGACAAAAAATAAAATCTTCTATGAACTCATCATACACCTAAAAGAATACCTTGGGGTGTCTTCTTTCTAAAATGGGGTCACTTGTGGGGTTCCTATACTGCCCTGGCATTTTAGGGGCCCTAAACCGTGAGGAGTAGTCTTGAACCCAAATGTCTCAAAATGACCTGTGAAATCCTAAAGGTACTCATTGGACTTTGGGCCCCTTAGCACAGTTAGGCTGCAAAAAAGTGTCACACATGTGGTATCGCCGTACTCAGAAGAAGTAGTATAATGTGTTTTGTGGTGTATTTTTACATATAACCATGCTGGGTGGGAGAAATATCTCTGTAAATGACACATTTTTGATTTTTTTTACACACAATTGTCCATTTACAGAGAGATTTCTCCCACCCAGCATGGGTATGTGTAAAAATACACCACAAAACACATTATACTACTTCTCCTGAGTATGGCGATACCACATGTGTGACACTTTTTTGCAGCCTAGGTGCGCTAAGGGGCCCAACGTCCTATTCACAGGTCATTTTGAGGCATTTGTTTTCTAGACTACTCCTCACGGTTTAGGGCCCCTAAAATGCCAGGGCAGTATAGGAACCCCACAAGTGACCCCATTTTAGAAAGAAGACACCCCAAGGTATTCCGTTAGGGGTATGGTGAGTTCATAGAAGATTTTATTTTTTCTCACAAGTTAGTGAAAAATGACACTTTGTGAAAAAAACAATAACAATCCAATTTCCGCTAACTTTTGACAAAAAATAAAATATTCTATGAACTCATCATACACCTAACAGAATACCTTGGGGTGTCTTCTTTCTAAAATGGGGTCACTTGTGGGGTTCCTATACTGCCCTGGCATTTTACGGGCCCAAAACTGTGAGTAGTCTGGAAACCAAATTTCTCAAAATGACTGTTCAGGGGTATAAGCATCTGCAAATTTTGATGACAGGTGGTCTATGAGGGGGCAAATTTTGTGGAATCGGTCATAAGCAGGGTGGCCTCTTAGATGACAGGATGTATTGGGCCTGATCTGATGGATAGGAGTGCTAGGGGGGTGACAGGAGGTGATTGATGGGTGTCTCAGGGGGCGGTTAGAGGGGAAAATAGATGCAATCAATGCACTGGGGAGGTGATCGGAAGGGGGTCTGAGGGGGATCTGAGGGTTTGGCCGAGTGATCAGGAGCCCACACGGGGCAAATTAGGGCCTGATCTGATGGGTAGGTGTGCTAGGGGGTGACAGGAGGTGATTGATGGGTGTCTCAAGGTGTGATTAGAGGGGGGAAATAGATGCAAGCAATGCACTGGCGAGGTGATCAGGGCTGGGGTCTGAGGGCGTTCTGAGGTGTGGGCGGGTGATTGGGTGCCCGCAAGGGGCAGATTAGGGTCTAATCTGATGGGTAACAGTGACAGGTGGTGATAGGGGGTGATTGATGGGTAATTAGTGGGTGTTTAGAGGAGAGAATAGATGTAAACAATGGATTTGGGAGGTGATCTGATGTCGGATCTGCGGGCGATCTATTGGTGTGGGTGGGTGATCAGATTGCCCGCAAGGGGCAGGTTAGGGGCTGATTGATGGGTGGCAGTGACAGGGGGTGATTGATGGGTGGCAGTGACAGGGGGTGATTGATGGGTGATTGACAGGTAATCAGTGGGTTATTACAGGGGAGAACAGATGTAAATATTGCACGGGCGAATTGATAAGGGGGGGGTCTGAGGGCAATCTGAGCGTGTGGGCAGGTGATTGGGTGCCCGCAAGGGGCAGATTAGGGTCTAATCTGATGGGTAACAGTGACAGGTGGTGATAGGGGGTGATTGATGGGTAATTAGTGGGTGTTTAGAGGAGAGAATAGATGTAAACAATGGATTTGGGAGGTGATCTGATGTCGGATCTGCGGGCGATCTATTGGTGTGGGTGGGTGATCAGATTGCCCGCAAGGGGCAGGTTAGGGGCTGATTGATGGGTGGCAGTGACAGGGGGTGATTGATGGGTGGCAGTGACAGGGGGTGATTGATGGGTGATTGACAGGTAATCAGTGGGTTATTACAGGGGAGAACAGATGTAAATATTGCACGGGCGAATTGATAAGGGGGGGGTCTGAGGGCAATCTGAGCGTGTGGGCAGGTGATTGGGTGCCCGCAAGGGGCAGATTAGGGTCTAATCTGATGGGTAACAGTGACAGGTGGTGATAGGGGGTGATTGATGGGTAATTAGTGGGTGTTTAGAGGAGAGAATAGATGTAAACAATGGATTTGGGAGGTGATCTGATGTCGGATCTGCGGGCGATCTATTGGTGTGGGTGGGTGATCAGATTGCCCGCAAGGGGCAGGTTAGGGGCTGATTGATGGGTGGCAGTGACAGGGGGTGATTGATGGGTGGCAGTGACAGGGGGTGATTGATGGGTGATTGACAGGTAATCAGTGGGTTATTACAGGGGAGAACAGATGTAAATATTGCACGGGCGAATTGATAAGGGGGGGGTCTGAGGGCAATCTGAGCGTGTGGGCAGGTGATTGGGTGCCCGCAAGGGGCAGATTAGGGTCTAATCTGATGGGTAACAGTGACAGGTGGTGATAGGGGGTGATTGATGGGTAATTAGTGGGTGTTTAGAGGAGAGAATAGATGTAAACAATGGATTTGGGAGGTGATCTGATGTCGGATCTGCGGGCGATCTATTGGTGTGGGGGGGTGATCAGATTGCCCGCAAGGGGCAGATCAGGGGCTGATTGATGGGTGGCAGTGACAGGGGGTGATTGACGGGTGATTGACAGGTGATTGACAGGTGATTGACAGGTGATCAGGGGGGATAGATGCATACAGTACACGGGGGGGGGGGGGGGTCTGGGGGGGGGTCTGGGGAGAATCTGAGGGGTGGGGGGGTGATCAGGAGGGAGTAGGGGGCAGATTAGGGACTTAAAAAAAAAATAGCGTTGACAGATAGTGACAGGGAGTGATTGATGGGTGATTAGGAGGGTGACTGGGTGCAAACAGTGGTCTGGGGGGTGGGCAGGGGGGGGTCTGAGGGGTGCTGTGGGCGATCAGGGGGCAGGGGGGGGGGAAATCAGTGTGCTTGGGTGCAGACTAGGGTGGCTGCAGCCTGCCCTGGTGGTCCCTCGGACACTGGGACCACCAGGGCAGGAGGCAGCCAGTATAATAGGCTTTGTATACATTACAAAGCCTATTATACACTGTTGCAGCGGCGATCCGGATGCCAGTAACCCGCCGGCGCTTCCGAACGGCCGGCGGGTTACGGCGAACGGGGGGCGGAGCCAGTCCCCGGCGGCTGATCGCGTCACGAATGACGCGATCGCCGCATAGCCACTCCCGCAGCCGCCCCCGCCGATGGGCGTATTGCGGTCGTTTGGGCCCAGACTTTGCCGCCGCCCATCGGCTGGGGGCGGTCGTTATGTGGTTAAAGAGAAACTGTGTCCAAGAATTGAACTACATCCCAATCGGTCGCTGATACCCCTTTTACATGAGAAATCTTTTCCTTTTCACAAATGGATCATCAGGGTGCTCTGTATGGCTGATATTGTGCTGAAACCCCTCCCACAGGAATCTGTGAGGACCATGGTCCTGGCAGTTTCCTGTCTGTGAACCTTGTTGCATTGTGGGAAATAGCTGTTTACAGCTGTTTCCAACTGCCAAAAAAGCAAGCAGCATCTCCTTCCACTGACATCACCTGCCAGCAGTAAAAATGTCACCATGTAATAAATGTCAGAATGTAAATCGGGGAGAGGAAAGATTTTACAATGAGCAAACACTGACTAAATCATTTATACATAATTATTATAAAAATGAAGCACTTTTATTACATTATTTTCCACTTTAAGAATCTGTTGTTATCTTTGCAAAAGAGCTCAATGGGTGCAATACAGTCCTGTTTTCTGAAGCACTTAAACAGCCAAGAAACAGTGAGAGGTTTTCCTGCAGGAAAGTTAAAAAGGGTCATTCTTTCAGCTTTGTTTTATAGGTTAAAAGACAGAGGGTGGTTTTAAAACAGCATATTTGTGACAGAGTGAAGCAATGTTATTTAAAAAAAGCTATACAGTGGTAACTGAAAATAAAAATATGAGACTCTTTTCTTTGCTGCTAATGTCCCATTCCTTATCCGGAATACATAAATAATTCATTATCTCATTTTTCGCTTCAGGTTTGCTCCAAATGAACATAAAAACCGTATGCCTGAACTGGGATTCATGTAATATAAAAAAAGCAAACATTTCTTACTAATGAAGGATTTGGATATGTAAAACTCCAGGATTGTGTTTAGAATTAGGGGTAAGTCTTTGTGCCGTCCCTGTTCCGCTATTTTAAGACCGGGGATAGGATTCTTATTTTTCGTGGCTACAGCTACAGGTGCGGCTTTAGGAGCTAAACTAGCGCTGCTCCTCATTAATATGCAAACAAGGGGATGGCAGCAACATGGATTTAGCGCATCACTGGCGGGATTTAGGGAAACTTCCTAAGCCCCATCCTATGAACACGCTACATTCAATCAATTAATAGAGGACACCTCGTGTAGCTGGCATATCGTATCGGAGGGTGCCTGTAGCAAGCATTACATCTGAAATAGGTTATTTAAACCTCTATCCTCCAGTGATTTTAAAATTAACATTTCAACACATTCAGTTCTGCATATAGGCTTAAATCTGAAGGCCTACCAAAAAAAAAGCGTCCGCGGTTATGGGAGATAATGAGGAGCCCTGTGAATGTGGAAAGCACCAATCTCTTACTGTATGTGATGGGAATCTGCTAATCCCCTGGGCTGCAGCAGGCAGTGAATTCCTTTACTGTATCTCCCAGAAACATACATTATTATGGATCTGGGTTACTGCTCTGCCACTTCCTTTCCACAAGCACAACACTCTGTTAATCCAAAAAAAAGACTGTGAAATGAAAATAAATGGTGAGAGAAGTCATTTACATAAATGTAGATGAGCGAACGAGACGTGTGTCATGTCATACTGGTAACAATATTGGCTTATTAAGAGACATACGTCAGGAAGTAAAACGCACGGATCAAAGACAAGCAGAGAGGGGCCTATTTGGGAAAAAAAAGCGAGAGCAGAAAAACGTTCTCCTCATTTGAAAAACCTGATCTCATATGACACCATATTAATTAAAGACAAAATTACTTTTATTCCTGCTTTTTATCAGGCAACACAGGCACCCAATTCTCACAGTAGAGCTGCAACTTATAAGGTGCCTGCCTAATCATTATAACTGTGGTGGATTGGCAGCTAGGGTCAGTTAAGGTTAGGCATGGGGGGGGGTTAAAGTTAGGCCTATGGGGGGGGTTAAAGGTTATGCTTGGCGGGCCGTTAAGGTTAGGCGTTTTTAAGGCTTAGGTTTGGGGGGCATGGCTAAAGCAGACCTGAACTCAGCTCTAAAAGATAAGCAACAGCATAATAACCTTTAAAGAAAAGCATTTCTCTGTTACAGCTGATACAAATCCTGCAATACATCTGCAGTTTGTCTACTTCTTGCTTTCATGGAAGCATACATATTGTTATCATCCTGTGTTTACAAATGAGCTCTCTGCCGTGGCAGTCAGCTGACACAGCTATGGAGTCAAAATACAACTTGTGCTTATTCACAGACGAGGGGGGATTAGACAGGCTAAACTCTCTAAATACATACAGGATGCATTTCTCTATGCTTTCCTTCTTTCCAGGTCCACTTTAATCACTGAGGACCGCGTTGTTAAACCCCCCTAGTGAGCAGGCCATTTTTTGATAATTGGGCCACTGCACCTTTAAGGGCTCGTTGCAGGGCCGCACAACACAGCACACAAGTGATTCTCTCCCCCTCTTTCTCCCCACCAACAAGGCTCTCTGTTGGTGGGGTCTGATCGCCCTCCCCCACTGTTCATTTTTTTCACAAATATTTTTGTTATTTTTTTTATTAGATGTATGTTGTTGTTTTTTAATTCTTGCCTCTCTCCCTCCCTCCCCCCACAAGTCAATTACTGTGGTCGGCTGGCATAGGCCTCAGCCTATGCCAGCGGATCACCCCGAGCCTGCCAGGGGGATAGCCATGTCACACGGCTGTCCCCAGTACAGCGCTGCCAGAGATCGCAGCTCTGTACAGTAATAAGAGACTGCGGGTTTCACCGTCTAATAGGCTCCGAGCGGCGATCGCTGCTGGGAGACTGAAGGCGGAGCAAAGCTCCGTTATTCATTTGGAGATGCGCACGCATTAGTGCGTGCGCTCCTGTAATCGCTGCCTGCAGCCATTCACACCAATCGCCGTGGAGTTGTCCTGGGGCTGCCGTCGCGTTCACGCCAATTGGAGCGGCCGGCAAGGGGTTAAGGTTGGGTGTGGGTGTTTTTAAAGCTTAGGTGTAAGGTAGGGGGCTTGGTGAAGGTTTGGCATTGGCTACTTTGTACAGCGCCATGGCACTTTATAAATTAATAATAATAATCCTATTTAATAAAACCTGTGTCCTTGTGTCTGTGCATTTGAGCCAGCTCGCATGTTTGGAACAGCAGGGGGATGGGTGCAGGGGGCGGGCGGCTGTGCGCATGTGTCGGGGAGCGTGGCCGTGCACAGTGGTTGCAGCATGGGTAAGGTGGGAAAAGGGGATGAGGGGTTTTGTGGCCGAGCTCTATTGCCCGTTTTTTAAACAGGTGGGCTTATTTCTAGTAATAATAATAATTGACAAAGGATGTGTGAGAGTAGTGTAAAATATCTACTGTATATTAATTACCTATATTTTACTATGGTAATTTACAATGTAAAATGTAGACTAATCTGTACATTTTACCAAGATTCCATTAGCTGAAATTAGGCACCCAAATTTCCTTGAGCACCTTTTTCATGCACGCAATGGTCCTGCCTATTCTCTTTTCATTGTGTGGATGCTCACTTAGTCATGTGACTCTCTTCAGAGCTACAGTAGTCAGAATGTTTTCACCACAGAAAAATATGCTTTCATGTACACCTGTCATAAATGTGTATCGAATAGACATATGTATTAATTTAAAATCCCAACAATCACCAACCCCTCTCATCACTGCAGGGTGTCAGGCTTTGTATCATGTAAAGAGACAGTCTTTATTTCCTGCTTGGGCTCATTAATGATAAGACTCACTCATAAAAAATTCAAAGATCAAATGTTCTATCAGGAATAAATAAAACAAAGCTCCAAGCCTTTTACAACGACAATTAAATCTACTGCAAATGTGAATCAGAGCAGAGACTGTCAGAAGCATTGTGCAGGCACCACATTAGACACTCTCATAAAAGGTTTTCAGCCTGACACTAGGCAGGTTTGCAAAAACAGTATTTTTAATATGTATTCACTTTACACAGAACTGACATCTTATATAGCGATGTCATTCACTGTCCCTGAGAGGAGCTCACAACCTAAGCCTTACTATACTACGGCGAGGTGCTTTAGTTGTTAGTGAGCCTTCATACTGGAATGTGGCAATCCTGAGTAAGTAATCTGTTGCACTCTAACAGAAAAAAAATCCTCTGGTTAAAAGGGATACTGTAGGGGGGTCGGGGGAAAATGAGTTGAACTTACCTGGGGCTTCTAATGGTCCCCCGCAGACATCCTGAGCATCGGTGAGTGGCTGCGTGGGCACAGTATGTCTGCAGAGGACCATTAGAAGCCCCGGGTGAGTTCAACTCATTTTCCCCCGACTCCCCTACAGTATCCCTTTAACTAAAGGAAAAAAATATAACAAAACACCCTCGATAGGCATGGGAAACTAATGTACTCGGAGGAGACGCCCAAATGGAGATAAAATGCCTAAGAACATTGTAAAAGGTAAGTATAACTTACCTCAATAATGCCTATAATATAATAATAATAATATAACACCTATGGAAAAATAATACACACTTATATTAATCACTTGATGATTTGTGGGTGTCGCCTCGCTTCCTCAGGTTAATAGGAAGTGTCTTGAGGTAAATAGAAAATGGCTTAGGCACTCTTAGTAATTTTTTGTTTACCTCAAAGGAAGAACAAATCAACTCCTGGCGAATGATCCCGGCAAAAATTCAAACTTGAGACTCCAAAGCTGCAAACAAAAATTGTTATGCGCTACTACTGCTAGCCAGCTTCAATGTTAATTTTCTTAGCTCTAAAATTGTCCCTTTGATATGTGTAAGAAGTAAGAGTTCAGCCTAAGTCATACACTATGCCCGCCCCTTCCGTCTTCATTAAGGTGATCTCATTGGCCAGCTGTTGCCATTTTATTCATGTAATACTGATGCACAGGATTAGTGGGCTTTTGTGAGAGAGATAAAACTGCAGTTCACTGCCTTTTGTGAAAAGTATGTGTGCTTGTTCCTCGTAGCAACCCATCATAATCTTTTTTTTTTCTAATTTGAAAATTATTTGTATATCATCACAGTAAAATGCCAGTTGGAAGCACGACTCATTTTTCAAAGGCTCCAACAGTCATTCTCACATAAAATAAGGAAGCCAAATCCAGCAGGCTCCCTGTGCTCACATAAACCAGTAAAATATTTGAAACATGAAATAGAAAACCTACAGGCTGCAAAATGAAATTAGGTGGCTGGCACATCCTTATTACATCCTTATTATTATCCATTAGTTCTGTCCATGCATGTAGCTTATTAAGCATTTTTGACACAAGATTGCTTTAAAATGACTTAAAATCAAGCCTTGATCGATAATGCAATATACTTGCATTATTGATTTTAGCTCTGTTTCAAGATATTAAAATGTAAACTCCAGTGTGTACTATGTAAGCTGTTAATCTGTGCTTGCACTGATAGTATATATAGCTACAGTGCGGATTCATCTCTGAATCATCTGCTTTTAATGACTTCCCCACTGTTTCCACAGGAGGATTGCTGTTCCCTGGTTTATCTGTAATGCCTATCGCCCCTGTGGACAGCTTACCACAACAAACTAAGTAACAACATGCAACAAGTCCTATGTTAGTGTAAACAATGCAAGTCACATCCCAGTACAGAGTTAGCAATTGCTATTAATGCAAGTGTATAACATTAGAATCTCATTTTAAAACGGTTTAATAGCACTTAAAGAAAAAAACTTTACTGTACATATATTCATTAATACATCTGCTTATTTCTACAATATTCAATCATAATTTTTAAAGTGATTGTTTACCCACTGTAAAATCTTACCTCACTACTGATTTATATCAGAGATGCTGGCATCTTTACCGCTGGCAAGGTTAATCACTCAAGCAGGAACATCACAAGATCTCCCAGAATGCTCTGGGGGAGAACAATGCTGGATAGAAGCACACAAGGTGTATAATACAACAACAACAAAAAGTCTTAAAAGGCAAGTGTTGGTCTTATCCTTAGGATACAGTAAAATTAGATTATTTAGTCAGATAAGCAAAAGGATAGACAACACGCCTCACGGTCGTAAGACTGCTTCTTCAGGTCAAAATTGCGTGTATTCAATTCAGCATTGTTGGAGTCTACACCCCTGTTGGGGAGGGGGGGGGGAGGGGTATGTTTTTAAGTTTACACCTGCACATAAATTATCCTTTTTTTCCTGAGGGCAACCACCATCTGAATCCTAAAGGCTGAGTGGGTATGGTACCTCCCCACATGTGCTTACTACCCCACAGATTGGGCTCCTATTATCCCTGCCTTTTTTCTTCCTTCCATCTGATTTAGACGAAGGCTGCATGACATCACAGCCTGAGCTAAACATCACTAGGATGCCAGGGCTACATACCAATATACAGCAATGTACTTATCTTTATAAAGTAGACACTCAAACCAGGATAATTAAGGTAAGAATGGGTATCCTGATCATTAATTACATTCTATGATATGGCATTATGGGTTCTCTTTAAGAATACTTTAAGTAAGTGGAGTACAAAACACTTAAACTCTTTACACCACCCTTGTGGCTCTCTGCTGAATGTTTTCTATTCTTGTGCTGACGGACACACTGTACTGTGTAATGTGCAGTCATCTCTGTATTAGACCAACCATCAAAGGACAGAATGTGTAGTAGCCACAGTTTAATTACACCACAGATACCAGTTTATTGGCAAGCACTGCACTATTGTGAAAACACTGGAGCATAATAGGAACTAGGCACTCACAAGCTATACGAATGCCACAGTCTGCCAGCAGAACCTTGGAGAGCTCCAAGTTCAGAAATCATTTCATGTAGAGATAAACTTTGCTCCTCCGTTCCCCTGCATGTTGTGTCTGTTCTCTTTCCCCACTCCAGAACTGGAGCAGCTACAGAGCATACAGAAGCCCCGCATCCGTGACCCCTTCTGTCTGTGATTTAGATTTTGTAGGTCCAGCAGGAAAAAACTCAACGGCCTGGGGCCATGAACAGGATGGATTAAAGCTGGGAATGGATCAATGCCCTTCTCCAGATGCTAAAATAAAATCAATTTCTAACTGCTATCCTCTGCCTGCACAGGATAAGGAGGCTGGGAGAAGGGAGGGCTAGTGACAGGGCACATTACAAAGCTTTGCGATAACAGTGCTTATGATCCCTTGCCTGAAAATGAGGCATCCACTCTGCAGCCCCAAACCACAGCAAGTCTGGTAAGAAAAGCAGAAAGAACTTCTCAGAACAAAGCCGCACTGTCAAAGCAACAAGGCCACACAAGTCTCTGAGCCACAAACACACTACTGACATGAAAGACAGATCACATGATGCCCAATTTCATGCTTGCCGATATAAATCTACATTAAAGTAGAGTATATATGTAATATTCCATGCTACAGAGTGTTTCCTCGCTCTGAGACCCTTTTGATGCTTTATGGGGGCCTACTGTATTTATTTATAAAATAAATAAATAAATAAATAAGGGCATCTGCTAACAGATCGCTAAGACGATTCACATATTTGGAAAACCATTTTGCCCCTTTAAAATTGGGAGGGGACCTGAATTTTTGTATGGCGGAAATCAGTGCTTTTATCGCCTACAATTATAACCCTAAAGGGGAGATTTGCAGCTCTGCTTGCTCATGTAAAACTATTTACTGACATAAACTGCAGGTTTAGATTGCTCCTTGTAAAGTGGTGCCTTTGCTGCTGCGTATAGCACGGACCCTGTGTGTGATGTCCCATTTGTGCCACATGCTATACACGGCAGCCACGTGGGGCACAAATGGGGAAGCAGGAGCCGCTTGGCACTTGCGGTAGCGGGACAGGTGAGAGATTTTAATTGGGGATGAGGGGGGGGGGGGGTATTGGGGGAAACATAACATTTCTGGGACAGCAGATGGGGTTTTACAGCTTGCTCAATCGATACAGTCAACTGATCTCAGCCTGAAATCAGTCGAATCGTCAATCGAGCATGCTTGTTACGACACCAATTTTCATCTATAAAATTATTGAATCGGATGGTCTATCGGGCATTCAAATTGATAGATATAAGGCAACCTTTAGGTCTCTAAAATGCTAGTGTTTTTTAAAGCGGACCTGAACTCAGAACTTCCTCTCGGCTCTAAAAGATGCACAACAGCATAATGACCTTTAACCAGTTCACCCCCAAGGGTTTTTATCCTAACGGACCAGAGCAATTTTCAGTTGTCAGCGCTCCTCCCTTTTATTCCCTAATAACTTTATTACTACTTATCACAAGAAAATGATCTATACCTCGTTTTTTTCGCCACCAATTAGGCTTTCTGTGGATAGTACATTTTGCTAAGAATTTTTTTATTCTAAATGCATTTTAATGAGAAAAACAGAAAAAAAAAGAAAAAAAATCATTATTTCTCAGTGTTCAGCCTTTATAGTTTTAAAATTAAACATTCTCCTGTGGATAAAACAAACACGTTGTATTTGCCCAGTGGTCCCGATAATTAAACCGTTTAGATTATGTCCCTACCACAATGTATGGCGACAGTATATTATTTTGAAATATAAGTGGTTATTTTTCTGTTTGTTCTGGCCATAATTACAAGCCCCTATGTAATAAATTAAAATTAATTTTCCCCCATAAAATATAGAATAAAAAAAGCTGAGTCCCTAAGGCAACTATTTTTTTTTTTTTTTAAGCTGATTTTTTTTTTACAAGTGTTTTTTTGGGGGGGGAGGGTTGGAAGTGTAATTTTATTAATGATGTGTATATACTTGAAAATGTATGTATTTTGTAAGTGTAATATACTTTTTGGCCACAAGATGGCGCTGGTGAACACTCATAGGACGTGTTCACTTTTTTTTTTTTACACACTTTATTAAACTGTTACATTTCCTGTTTGTGAATGGACGTAGCCGCTGTTCGCGGTCACGTCCATTCACTCCAGGCACTGCGATTGGGTAGAGGACTGTTCAGTCCTCTTCCCCAATCGCCCAGCACGGGATCCCGACGGTAATGGCGGCGGTAGCGGCGGACACACGGCGGTAGCAGCGGCGGGAATGCGCGACGTATTAAAACGTCATGTTGCTGTTAATAGCGGTAAGCATGACGTTTTAATACGTTAGGATGGCGGTAAATGGTTAAAGAAAAACATTTCTTTGTTACAGCTGACACAAATCCAAAAATGGGCACATATGCAAATAAAATAATCACTCAGGCAGGGAACACACTTGACTGTTTTCGTGCGTGTTTTCTGCACAGAAAAACTGAGAACTCATGTTAATCAATGGGCTAGTGCACACTTACTGTGTTATTTGCACGCAGAAAAAAAACTGACATTCTGCATGATGACTCTGCACATTTTGTCAGTTTTCTCTATCAATTACATCAGCTACTGTAAAAAAATGTGCGCGTTTTCCTGCATGGAAAAACACACATGGTTTGCAGAAAAAGTATGCAGAAAAACGCGCGCGGAAAACTGAAAGTCAAGTGTGTTCCCTGCCTCAAAGTAAGTTGTTCCTGATTAACTTCATTTCACTATTACTTTTCTTACCTTAATTATATTATATTTTTATTTTTGGGAGCTTAAAAAAGTAACATAGATAAGGTAAAAACAGAGGAAAACAGGTGAAAGGGAGCAGACCTTATTCTGGTAGAGGGCTGATTTCACTTCACTGCTGGGAATTGTGAGCACTGATTATAATACATTGCTGTTGTTTGTAAATTGTGTTTTGCTGTTGTGAGATCTGGTGGATTGTGTTTTGCGGTTCATCTGATATCTAGAGCAGCACGTGTCACTTTTTAAACATATCTTTTTTCTTTTCCCTCCAGTTTGCTTAGCAGACAGGCAATTAGCTAGGGGGAGGATTAGCTGTAACAGGTGGTATTTGGACAGCTTCAGGACTCAGTACCTGAGCTTGCTCAGTCTGTGGCTTGCTCACTAAGTGCCTTTCGACACAAGTGGCATAGGCGTTAAAAACAGGCGTTAGAATACAGGCACAAAGGGAGAGGCAGTACTTTAAGCAGCAGGTAAGGACTAAAAAAATAAATAAATAAAAAATGTGCCCTTCAAACAATATTGCGTTTTTTTGCATCGGTTAGAATGTGCAAGGCACGTTGTGGTGTAGTCTTTAAGTTGAGGATTCCTCCCTCTCCCACACCCCAGCTTCACTCACTCCCCCGCTTCACTCCCTCTCCTCCACCCCAGCTTCACTCCCTCTCCCCCACCCCAGCTTCACTCCCTCTCCCACACCCCAGCTTCACTCCCTCTCCTCCACCCCAGCTTCACTCCCTCTCCCCCACCCCAGCTTCACTCCCTCTCCCACACCCCAGCTTCACTCCCTCTCCCACACCCCAGCTTCACTCACTCCCCAGCTTCACTCCCTCTCCTACACCCCAGCTTCACTCCCTCTCCTCCACCCCAGCTTCACTCCCTCTCCCACACCCCAGCTTCACTCACTCCCCAGCTTCACTCCCTCTCCTCCACACCAGCTTCACTCCCTCTCCTCCACCCCAGCTTCACTCACTCCCCAGCTTCACTCACTCTCCCTCTCCTCCACCCCAGCTTCACTCACTCTCCCTCTCCTCCACCCTGGCTTCACACACTCTCCTGTTTTCATCTTTTACCACCGCAGTTTACTTTAAGTAATTTTTCCCCACACAATAGTCATCATGTTGGACAATGCAGTATAGTGTACATCCTGCAACATGCATGCATGCCTTGATCAGCAGATTGAGGGCGTTTACTGCTGCCCGGGGCGTGTGCGAGTTGCTCATTTAGAGGCTAAAGTCACAGAGCTAAATAAGCATCTTGCAACACTGAGACGCATACACAACATGAAGAGCTTAGATCTCACGATCCAGACACTGGAAGAAACCGGTGAAGATGAGGTGGGTGGAGTACAGCCGGAGCAAGAAGCAGAGGTAGCCGCTAGTTGGGTCACAGTTAGAAGGTTTAGGGGGAAAAGTGGCAGGGAGGCTAGTACCGAGTTGTCCCTCCCTAAGAAGTATGCTTCTTCGCGTAATATTGGGGAGGATGATTCTGGAGTAGCAATGCTGCAGCAGGATATGTGTTAAGCTTGGGGGTGTAATCTCCACAGTCAGCATACAACACATAAGCTGACGTGAAGGAGGTACACACACCAGCACAAGGGATCAGGATATCCCCAGTTTAGTGGAGGAGAGGACTGACTCCAATAGGAGATTGTGGTGCACAGAGCCGGTGCAGATCTGAACAGCCACAAACACTTTCGTAATAACGTCTCAGCGCAAAGTAGCGCTGAGCGCATAAACCAGGACTGAGGAGATCAGGACAGGTAGACAGAATGAACGCTTGCCAGCTAGCGACTACTTAGCGACAGCAAGCGTCCAAAACCAGACAGACTGGAATGAGGCAGCCAATGCGTTGCGGCGATGGCGTGCCTCACAAAGACAGGACAGGAGAGACAGGAAATAGCAGGATCGAGATAGATGAACGTAACACAGATAAATATACAATAAGTATGTTTTCCTAGCGTATTACAATTACAGCTATCAATGAAACTATTTGTAAGGTCTGACTAACATATGTATATATCGGCAATAAACCGATATATGACATAAGCAGGAACGCTGACTAGGACTGGAGCAATACAGGGAACAGGACTCAGAAGGATTCGCTATCTCTTCGCAGAGATGAACGCAATCCACAAACAGTAACAGAACAGGATTCAGAAGGATTCGTTATCTCTTCGCAGAGATGAACGCAATCCACAAACAGGACCAGGAACAGGATAACTAGCTCAGCACGGGTGTTCACGATACGCGCAAACTACCAAAACGTGCTGGAAAACTGACTAACTGAACACAGGAAATAAACAGTTCGTGTACGTATATATCAGCAACACTGATATATCAATGTAACACGGATACAAGGAAAATAACAAAATGCGCAAGTATGCGTATATATTGGCGATGAACCAATATATGACACAAGACAAGCAAGTAACAACTTCTAGAACAAGAGCAGAACTAGGAGGACTCGCTGACCCCTTCGCAGGAGTCAGCGCAGTCCACACGGACCAGGAACGAGGTGGGGCACGAGCAGAGTAACAGATAGAGTCTGAGACTATGGTAGCCCATGAGACATTGCAGGAAGCAGTTCTTTATACTGAGGTCATCCAATGGGAGCAGACCTGCAGATTCCCACACAAGTGAATGGTAATTAATCACAGGCTGATAGCAGGAAAAGGCAGACAATGATATGCAGCCTGCAGGAAAGGGACTGCCCCTCCACTGCAGCAGACAATGTTTGTTTACACAAGAGCATGTCAAACTGTCATTAATTTCAGAGTGACTGCAGATGGAATCAGCAACTAGTTCAAGTGCAAACCAAACTATGCAAGAAAATGCATGTAATGACATCAGAACTGCTTGGGTTACAATACCACTGCAGCCAGCAATAAACGCTGCAGACATGATCATAACAATATGTCCCTTAGCAACCAAGGGGCAGACTGCTGCAACGAGAAAGGAAATAGGAGTGCAGCTAAGGCTAGACAGATACTGGTGGTAGGGGCTTCAATTATTAGGCACACAGATAGGGTAATCTGTCGAAGAAACCGTGAATGCCGTACAGTCTGTTGTCTCCCGGGTGCTCGGGTTCGGCATGTAGCGGGAAGAATTGACAGATTATTGGGTGGGGCTGGGGAAGACCCGGCTGTCATGGTACACATTGGCACCAATGACAAAGTTAGTGGGAGATGGAAGGTCCTCAATAATGATTTTCAGGTACTTGGAGATAAACTTAAAGCAAAGACCTCCAAGGTGGTGTTTTCTGAAATACTGCCAGTGCCACGTGCTACATCTGAGAGACAGAGGGAGCTTAGGGAGTTAAAGAAGTGGCTGAGAAATTGTTGTGGGAAGGAGGGGTTTGGGCTCCTGGAGAACTGGGCAGACTTTGCAGTCGGCTACAGGTTCTACAGCAGGGAGGGGCTGCACCTTAATGGGGAGGGTGCAGCTGCATTGGGGGAGAAGATAGCTAAACGGTTGGAGGAGATTTTAAACTAGGATCTGGGGTGAGGCAGGAGGGTAAAGTCTCAATATGTAGACAAGATAAGGTAAGAAGACAGTGGGAGCTTAACATTATGGGGGGTGGAGAGGGGGGTGGGGACAGTGTAAAGAGTAAGGAGGTTGGGTAAATATTCATGGTGGAAATAAAGGTTGCCAATTGCTTATTGGGGTATGCTACAGACCACCTCATATTAATGAAGCTGCAGAACTGCAATTGCTACAGCAGATTGAAAAAGCTGCACGTAAAAATTAGGTCATAGTTATGGGTGACTTCAACTTTCCAGACATTGACTGGGGTATTGAGGCTACCCATGCTAGTAAAAGCAGCAGATTTCTGGCATCACTACAGTTACAGACAATTACTTGACTCAAATGGTAACGGAACCAACTAGGGGGAATGCGTTACTGGATTTGATCATTTCTAATAGACCAGATAATGTATCAAATGTGCAGGGCTAACTACAATCAGAGAAAGAACATGTGTGCATCAACCAAGTGAACCTGACAAATCTGGCTTTGCAAATTTGGCCTATTGGCTAATCACGAGACATTGCTCATGCAAATAAGCATTTGCTTTCGCATGCCTAAATATGCAGGGTCAAAACCAAAAACCGCAAAACAATCGCCCTGCGGGAATTAGTTCATGCTATACAGCACTATCCAGGGGCGCCACGAGGAGGCTTCCCATATTTAGGCATGCGAAAGCAAATGCTTATTTGCATGAGCAATGTCTCGTGATTAGCCAATAGGCCAAATTTGCAAAGCCAGATTTGTCAGGTTCACTTGGTTGATGCACACATGCTTTTTCTCTGATTATAGTTAGCATTGCATTTCTTTCTTCTGAGGGCAGGTAGTGAGTGGCTTGTTTTAGGAGGTGAGAGCCCTGGAGCAGGCTATTTGCGCCTGTCCGCCCCTTATGTGTCGCGCCCAGGTTATGCGCATATAGCAGAACGCAATGGACGTTGAGGTAAGTGCCTGTTTTTAATCCTGGGAGGTGTGTGCGGGCGGCTCTTCCCGGCGCTGGCCACGCTGGGGAGATCGCCTGCACCCCCTGGCCTCCACCTCCGGGGTGCCGCTGTGTGGGTTCCAGGCGGTGAGAGTGCCTGGGACCCCCGCGGCCCCCCGGTTGTATGGGGGCAATGGGAAGCCTCCTCGTGGCGCCCCTGGATAGTGCTGTATAGCATGAACTAATTCCCGCAGGGCGATTGTTTTGCGTTTTTTGGTTTTGACCCTGCATATTTAGGCATGCGAAAGCAAATGCTTATTTGCATGAGCAATGTCTCGTGATTAGCCAATAGGCCAAATTTGCAAAGCCAGATTTGTCAGGTTCACTTGGTTGATGCACACATGCTTTTTCTCTGATTATAGTTAGCATTGCATTTCTTTCTTCTGAGGGCAGGTAGTGAGTGGCTTGTTTTAGGAGGTGAGAGCCCTGGAGCAGGCTATTTGCGCCTGTCCGCCCCTTATGTGTCGCGCCCAGGTTATGCGTATATAGCAGAACGCAATGGACGTTGAGGTAAGTGCCTGTTTTTAATCCAGGGAGGTGTGTGCGGGCGGCTCTTCCCGGCGCTGGCCACGCTGGGGAGATCGCCTGCACCCCCTGGCCTCCACCTCCGGGGTGCCGCTGTGTGGGTTCCAGGCGGTGAGAGTGCCCGGGACCCCCGCGGCCCCCCGGTTGTATGGGGGCAATGGGAAGCCTCCTCGTGGCGCCCCTGGATAGTGCTGTATAGCATGAACTAATTCCCACAGGGCGATTGTTTTGCGGTTTTTGGTTTTGACCCTGCATATTTAGGCATGCGAAAGCAAATGCTTATTTGCATGAGCAATGTCTCGTGATTAGCCAATAGGCCAAATTTGCAAAGCCAGATTTGTCAGGTTCACTTGGTTGATGCACACATGCTTTTTCTCTGATTATAGTTATCAAATGTGCAGGTTCAAGAACATTTGGGAAATAGTGATCACAACATGATAACGTTTGATCTAGTGACTGATAGGCCGCGGGGCAGCGGAACCACTAAAACTATGAATTTTAGAAAAGCTAAGTTCAATCAACTCAGGCAGGCACTAAGTTTGGTGAACTGGGATACTGTACTACAAGGGGAGGACACTGAAGGGAAATGGCAAGCTTTTAAACTTATTCTCAATCAATATTGTAGTATGTATATCCCATATGGAAACAAAATGTCTAGGAATAAAAAAAAAAAAGGTCTCTATGGATAAATAGAAAGGTTAGAGATAATATGAAGGGGAAAAATAATGCCTATAAGGTCCTAAAACAGGAGGGGACCGAGGCTGCACTAAGCAATTATAAGGAGTGCAATAAAAAGTGTAAAAAAGAAATTAGGCTGGCAAAGATTGAAGCTGAAAATCAAATCGCTAGGGATATCAAATCTAACCTAAAGAAGTTTTACAAGTACATCAACTCTAAAAAAAAGAAAGGTTGACTGTATTGGACTCCTAAAGGATGAGGGTGGGAACTCAATGGTGGATGACCAAGGTAAGGCAGAGTTATTAAATGCTTTCTTTGCTTCAGTCTTCATAAGGGAAACATCACTGTTGCAAATTACAGATGCAGAAGAGTCTCAATCTTCCAACTGTAATATTAAATACTTAACGCAGGATGAAGTGAAGGCAAGTCTAAATAAATTAAAAATAGACAAGGCACCTGGCCCGGGCGGCATGCATCCTCTGGTCCTAAGGGAATTAAGTTCAGTTATAGATAAACCCCTTTATCTTATCTTTTGTGACTCTCTTTCAACTGGCATAGTCCCAGTGGATTGGCGTACAGCCCACGTTTTCCCATTATTTAAGAAGAGCAAAAAATCAGATCCAGGAAATTATAGACCTGTAAGCTTAACATCAGTTGTATGCAAACTATTTGAAGGGTTACTAAAGGTGGCCATACACTGGTTGATTTGCCATCAGATTCGACCAACAGATAGATCCCTCTCTGATCGAATCTGATCAGAGAGGGATCGTATGGCCACCTTTACTGCAAACAGAATGTGAATCGATTTCAGCCTGAAACCGGTCACAATCTGTGGAGCTGCCGCTGCTGCCCCCACCCCCCCCCCCCGCATACATTACCTGTTCCGGCTGGCGCGAGTCCCCGCTGTCACCGCTGTCTTCTTCTCCGCTCCAGACCGTTCCTGCAGCTACTGAACTTCCTGTCCAGGGGAAGTTTAAACAGTAGAGGGCGCTCTACTGTTTAAACTTCCTGCCGGGACAGGAAGTTCTGTGTAGCTGCAGGAACGGTCTGGAGCGGAGACACTGTTCCAAACAAGAGTCTGGTGCAAAAGTTGAGGATGCGAGGACTGGGGAAGAGTCTGTGTGCATGGATAGGGAACTGGCTAATGGAAAGAAAACAAAGAGTGATGGTCAATGGATCATACTCAAAATGGGTGACTGTTAGCAGTGGGGTCCCACAGGGGTCTGTACTGGGTCCAGTGCTCTTCAGTTTATTTATTAATGACCTAGTAGATGCAGTAGTAAGCAATGTTGCTATTGTTGCAGATGATACAAAATTGTGCAGAATCATCAACTCTTAGGAAGATAGGGACATATTGCAACAGGATCTGGATAGGATGGCTATATGGGCACATAAATGGCAGATGAAATTCAATGTTGAATAATGTAAAGTCATGCATTTTGGTCGTACCAATGGTCTAGCACCATACAAAATAAATGGGATACAGTTGGGGACATCAATCTTGGAGAAGGACTTAGGAGAACTGATCGACAACAAGTTAAAAAATAGTACTCAATTTTAACAACAACATTTTGGGATGCATTAAAAGGGAAATAAAAACTCGAGATGCTAGCATAATATTGCCCCCGTTTAACTCTCTAGTAAGGTCACATCTGGAATATGGAATTCAGTTCTGCGCACCACATTACAAAAAAGATATTGCAGTTTTAGAGCAGGTGCAGAGACGAGCAACAAAATTGATACGTGGGACGGAAGGTCTCACTTACCAAGAAAGGTTAGATAAACTGGGTTTATTTAGTCTAGAGAAAAGACTCCTTGGAGGGGATCTTATTAACATGTATAAATACATCAGAGGGCAATATAAAAGCTTGGCGGATGAGCTTTTTGTCCCTAGGACTTCTCAAAGGACTAGAGGACATGATCTGCGCATGGAGGAAAAACGTTTTAGCCATTTATTTAGGAAAGGGTTCTTTACAGTAAGAGTGATTAAGATGTGGAATGCATTGCCAAAGGAAGTCGTTATGGCAAACTTTATACCTGAATTTAAAGGGAGCTTAGATGCTTTCCTTGCGTTGAAAGACATCCATGGCTAAAATTACAAGGTAATGCCCAGTGATGTTGATCCAGGGATTTTATCTGATTGCCATCTGGAGTCGGGTAGGAATTTTTTCCCTTTTGGGGCCAATTGGACCATGCCTTGTAAGGGTTTTTCACCTTCCTCTGGATCAACAGGGATATGAGGGAGCAGGCTGTTTTACTTTCTTCTCTGGTTGAACTCGATGGACGTATGTCTTTTTTCAACCCAAATAACTATGTAACTATGTAACATTCGGTGCTTTCAAATGAGCTTATCTGACATCTCTGCCATGGCAGTCATGTGACACAAGGGAAAGATCAAATTACAAATGATGGCAAATTATACAGGCTAAACTCTCTATCTAAATTATACACAGGGTGCATTTCTCTCTGTTTTCCTTGTGTCATGTGCAGGAGTTCAGGTCCCCTTTAAAGCAATTTGGAACTAAAACTAGAGTGTTTTCAGGGAATTGCGATTCTGGCCCCTGCATTCCTTGAATGAAAGCGCTCCACTCCGTGATTTCAGCAAATCTCAATCGCTCCTGTGGAATCTCTGCCATAGGCTTTCATTAGCCTAACATTTAAGCCCATGATTCCTAGAAAACACAAATTGCTGCTGAAGCAGCTCTAGTGGGCCCCAGGCCTTATAAATAGGTCACTGTCTCTCACATCCAGTTTCCTGTTCAGCAAACAATGATTCTTCTTCAAAACCGGTGTTTTGTTCCAGTGCTGGCATCCATATACCCAAATGAAGATGTCAGCATGAGGAAACAACCCCGTGGCCCATATGCAAATCACTTTTCTCTTAACTCTTCTCCCAGGTGATATTTTTACAACCTGTCAAGTGAATGCCTTAAACCACCAGCAAGCAAGAAAATACTCAAAATAATTTTGATAGTGCTTTTTTGGTGCTTTTTCAATTGCGAATTGCTGAAACATTATTTTAAAGAAAAGATGAAAAATTATCTCCTAAGAGAAAAACTTTATTGCATATGGGGCTTAATGTCAGTTCACACGCAGAATGGTGAAGATGGTTGGAGATGGGAAACACAGAAGTGTAGTTGGAAGTATATTAAGGTTGATTCACTAAGAACGATGGCGTGAGTAACCTCCTGTTACTTGCGCTATTTAATCCTGCGCCCCGTAATGCATGGTGCGCACGCTATTGGCAGCGTAGCATGCTTTATTAAGTCTGCTCAGAGGAGTGATCGCTATGCTGTGCATTGCAAGTGCTAGTAACTTACACCAGCTACATCTTCATAACGGGTGCTCTGCTCTTCCCGCCCTGAGCCCCTTCAGTCCAGTGGATTCAAAAGGCGAGATCCATGCACTTTGCCTTGCCCAATAGGCTGAGTGACAAGCAGTCTGTCACGGAAGAGCTGTGAGAACACGCAATGGGTTTCCTGCACCGATTGTCGTTACCAACTCAGATCAAAATTTTATGTTTAGGTATAGCAGACTGCCAAGCCTGGGGTCTCTGCCCTTTCATAGCTGCTGGCAGAGCTTCTTTTCATTAGATACATTTGCTCTCTGATAAGCCAGGGTTTGCATTCAATTACCTGGTTCAAAGAACCGTATCTCTTGTCTAAAGGCCCATACACACGCCGTACTAAAGACAACGACGGGTCCGTCGTCACCTCCCGCTGGGTGGGTTTTCAGCAGACAGTCCGGCGTGTATACAGTCTGTCGGTGGACTGCCAGGCGGATCGCTCAGAAACAGCCTTATCAGTCTGCAGACAGACTGTACACACGCCGGACTGTCGCTGGAACGCCCGCCCAGTGGGAGGGTCTGACGGACCCGTCGTTCCAGCCTGTCTAGCGTGTGTACGGGCCTTAAGTGTGATTCATTACAATTTGGCCAACACTTCTTTACAATGCTGGAAGCCCACAGCAGGAGGCCTATTGAGAATTTGGTCTCCGGTAGACACGGCAGAGCTGTGCAACCAGCCTTGCTTGTTTAAGGCATACCGTTTATATGAGAGGTATGAAAATTATATCATTCTGCTGGTCCGGGTCTAGTAAATATTCTAATATTAAATTGGTGGCACGGACATCCCCGTAACCCGAGGTATTCAGCTGCTTTGTGCAAGAACATGCGACACCAACAAAGTATGAAGTTATATGAACTGTCATATTCTGTGGTTGTTATGTGTGTGCGGAAAGCGCATGCTGAAATATGAAAAATGTCATACTTGGTGGACACAAATGTCCCACCCAGAAGGTTAACTACACCCTGTCCAGCCCCTGGGCTGAACCTGAGACCCCACCCAAAAATGTGGGTCATTCAAAAGAACTCGACAGGGACTCCTCCCCAGTCCTCCCTGTGTAACATCCAAGGGGGCGGGCGTGCACGCGCGGGATGAGCGGGGGCGCCCTGACATGCGGCCGGTGGCAAAGGGCAGGAGAGGTGGGGGGTTGTTAGGGTGGCCTAGAGCCTGTTTTTAAACTTTGATTCCCAATATTCTATATACTATGGACTAACTGAAACCAAGTCACCAGTGCTGAACAACACTTGCAACAGTGGTTCCAAACCTTTTTCATGTCATGACATACTATGCTTACACTTCAAATGTTCCTGGCAAAGGTGCATATACTGTATTTCGAATAGAAACCATAATATTATTGCAGTATTCATTAGAATGTACTTCTGTCTGCATAAAAACTGTTCTAATTTTATTGAGCTGACTACCTACATTGGTTGCTTGTTTTGGTCTTGTCACACTGGCCATACCCTGGCTTTGTTGGAGTGGTGCTGTACTGGCCTGGCTTAGATGCTACTGGCTTTGAATGGTACTGCTGGACTGGTAGAGTATTCTGATGGTCTGGCACTGCCGACTTGGCACTGGCCTAGCCTGGCATTATTAAACTGGTACTGGCATGGCCATTAGCGACATGTGATGACCTGATGACCTGCCATTGGTAGGCTATTGGCAGAGCCAGATTTAACATAAGGCACTGTAGGCATGTGCCTACAGGCTCCTGATGATGGAAAGGCGGCTCAGTCCCTTCCCCAAATGCCTTCCTCCATCCATCCCTATGCAGAGTTCCGAGCAGAGCATAAATGAAAGGTTACCCTGCTCTCTGCATTTCACTGACGAGATCTCCCTTCAGTCAGGGGCGCCATTAGCTACTTAATACTGAGAGTACCTCTGGCTACCAAGTACTAAAGGACACCTGTAGCTACCTATGATAAGCAAATGAAGTAAAGGAGAGGTGACAGCAGGGCCAGCCAGAACCCTTCCATTGTAGTTTGGTGGGGGCCTGTGGGTGCATGGGGGGGGGGGGGGGGGGGTAAAGTCTAGGCTGTCAGGAAATCTGTGCCTCTAGGCTCCTGTTATGTAAATCTGGGCTTGGCTATTGGTATCAGAGTATTTGCTCCCTATGAGTATAAGGCCTCACATATAATACTGAGTGGGGAGACTAGCTGGTAGGAGGTGACAAATGATTTGTGCTGCAATGTACAGGTTTTGACTCATGGAATTACATTTTTTTCTTAACCTGTAAATTGATTCCCCAATAATGTAGAACTAATAAAGTGTTACATTTATGGAAAGTACTAATATAAAAGCAAATTACATATTTCCATTGGTGAAAGCATGAATGAAGGTGTAATAGTTAATGCTAGTGGAGAGTGTAACAGAATAGGATTGTGAATTATTCCAGTCAGAATATGTGGCAATGAAGAGTTCAATGCCGCTAATGTATAAGAGAAGAATGCTATTATGAGTGATGAGTGGGCTGCTGATGACACTGAAGCAACTATCCTTGAAGACAGGAAACTGTTTTCTGTAACCTGTCTGACCAGTTATTTACTATTCTACCATGAAAAATACCATGAATAATACAGTACAAATGCACAATTCATACACTGGGTTTAAAGAAAACTATAGTAGTTGTTTAATCCATTACAATGTGTAAAATACACATGCACATAATATTTGTACTCAGCAGGAATTCTCGATATACATATGAACTGGTTAGAATGCCTATTGGAAGTTTTGTGTACGTACGTATTCCATCTATATATATAATAGAGTAAGTGCCTCAACCTTCAAGCAAGAAGAAGAAGTAGCGCCCCTGCCCCCAGGGCCGGTCCAAGCAAGAAGAAGGGGCTGGTCCAAGCAAGAAGAAGATGTAGCGCCATATCAAACAAAGGGCGAAGAGGGATAATTTGCATATTCAGTAGCAGTGCATTGTGGGTAACCACAAATGTTCACTTATAGCTGAATTATTGCAGATTTGCTTCTGTTTTAAGAAGGACAATTACACCAAGCTTTGCTTTTTTTAGTAGGAGGGCTTTTTGGTCCCTTTTATCCCCCTATACATTCTTAGTAGTTTGGGTCACCCTGAGCTGCTTGGTTACTCTGTTATACTGGTCCAATCCCTATCTCATACAGCCATATCAATCCTTGCCATGTATTGATGAGGACCAAAAGTCCAAAACAGGCTGTCACATGTGGGTTTGATATGACTGTGTCAAATTTAAAGCTATAGGCTTGCTATACACCAGTGGTTCTGGATGCTTGCTTGGCTTACTAAGGGTGAAAAAAGGTAATTTGCATATTTAGTAACCGTGCATTGTGAGTAACCACAAATATTCACTTATAGTTGAATTATTGTAGATTTGCTTCTGTTTTAAGAAAGCAAATTACACCAAGCTTTGCTTTTTTTAGTAGGAAGGCTTTTTGGACCCTTTTATCCCTCTATACATTCCGAGTGGTTTGGGTCACCCTGAGCTGCTTGGTTACTCTGTTGTACTGGTCCAAGCCCTATTTCATACAGCTGTATCAATCCTTGCCATGTATTGATGAGGAACAAAAGCCCAAAACAGGCTGTCACATGTGGGTTTGATATGGCTGTGTAAAATTTAAAGCTATAGACTTGCTATACACCAGTGGTTCTGGATGCTTGCTTGGCTTACTAAGGGTGAAAAGGAGTAATTTGCATATTTAGGAGCAGTGCATTGTGGGTAACCACAAATGTTCACTTATAGCTGAATTGTTGCAGATTTCCTTCTGTTTTAAGAAGGCAAATTACACCAATACAGGTGAGTCATCCCCGCCCGCTGCCTCTTACTAATAGTGGCGGCTGCTGCTGAGCTTAAGCAGGAGGCGGGAGCGCACATGGGGGACCCAGGTGAGGGAGGGTCCTGCTGAGCTTAAGCTGGAGGGGGAGCACACATGGGGGACCCAGGTGAGGGAGGGGGGTTCTGCTGAGCTTAAGCTGCAGGGGGAGTGCACATGGGGGACCCAGGTGAGGAAGGGGGGGTCCTGCTGAGCTTAAGCTGAAGGGGGAGTGCACATGGGGGACCCAGGTGAGGGGGGGGGGGTTCTGTTGAGGGGGAGTGCATATGGGGGACCCAGGTGAGGGAGGGGGATCCTGCTGAGCTTAAGCTGGAGGGGGAACGCACATGGGGGACCGCCGCTGTGCCCAATACCCCCTTCCTGCTCTCCACCCCCTTATGCGGCGTATGCTACGCCGCGGGTCGGCTAGTATGTTATAACATAATAAAGGTTGAAGTGTTACTATACTTTGTATTATTTATTCCTTTAAACTCTATGTACATCATTTTTTTGGTCTTTTAGACCCCCCCCCCCTTCTCTAAAAGATGGTAAAACTGTCATGGTACTTGGGTCACTGACGTAGCCTGCACTGTGCAATTAGCGCAACTCCTGCTACCTAGGCAATGCATTCAATGTTAGTGTAACACGCCCTATGAAAGCAATGCAAAGCGTGTCACCTTAGCAATGCGCATTGCCTAAGTAATGTAATGAGCATTGCGTTATTTGCGCAATGTGCACTATGTTAGTGTCCTAAGTACTGGTAAAATTGCTTTGTGTTATCTGTGCACAGCAATTTTACCATCTTTTAGTAAATATTCCCCAGTAAGTCAAAAGAGAGGGGGAAATAAAGTCTGAAAGACAAGTCAAAAAGAAAAAAGAATTTAAGAGAATAATAATACATGTATAGTAACAGTTCAACCTTTACTTTGTTACAATAGATAAATGTATAAGTCCATCCTATAGAAAATCCATAAAGCTTTGACTTGTTGTGGCATATTCACTAAAAGATGGTAACATTGCTTCTCACTGCCTTTCTCTGTCCTGTGCTCCTCTCCCTCCATCAGCTAGCCAAACAGGGCACAAAGAGCATCATCACCGATTGGGTGTGGTTTGACAGGTAAAGGAAACAGGAAAGACTGAGAGAAAGCAGTAGCTGCAAGAATGTGGAAGCTCAGGTAATATTAGCTGTCTATCCGCCTGTCACTATGGGCCTGTAAATGGGGGTCTGTGACCGGGGGTCTTTCTCTAAAGTCTGTCACTCAGATCTGTCATTGGCGGTCTGTGGTTTATCAGTGGTTCGGTTACTTCAGTTGGGATCTGTCACTGAGTACTGCCACCCCCAAAGCCTCATACTTGGGTCTGACACTAAGGAGTATGTCTCTGAGGGCCTATCTGTCTCTGAATATCTCATGCTAAAGTCTGTCGCTAAGGCTCTGTCACTAGGTCTGTCAATATGATCTGTTATTGGAAGTTTATCATTGCCTACTGGGGTGTGGAACTGAAGGGCTGTCATATCATTTTTTTCATTGTGAGGTCAGTCACCAAGTGTCCCACTAATAAGACATTGACAGACCTCAGGGATGGACGTAAGAAGGTAATCCCACTTATTGTTTAAAAGTGTAATTATATTTCTTTTTTTTTCTGTAGAGATATTTTGATAGGCTGTTGTGATGAGTTACAAACAGAAGAACTTTCTTTGTTGTGTCACAACTTGAAGAGGTTAGCTGCCACTGACTCTATGCTGATCTATCATAGTCTGTAAATATGCCTGTAAGTCTATGTATAGTGTGAACTATATAGAATACATCAGGCATCACGTTAAAAGAGGCATTAGCATTCAACTACACTTTTAAGACCTTAGATGGTGACTGAATTCCCTGCTAATAGCCTTATAATCTACAGCAGGTGGTACATTACCTTACATGTAGCCATGGAAGTGCTAAGGAGGACAGTCAGGAGTGCTTCTCTCTGTGTGTCTAAAGTGCATTTATTTTTGTATCATAATTATGTGCAGTGGCTGTCTTGCTTTACACGCTAGTAGTACTAGTACACAAAGCTTTCAGTCTAGTATCTGAGAGCTGGCCAGAAAACCAACACCGCTACTTCAGTAGCAACAATAATCCCAAAAACTATTTTCAAACATCCACAATTTTAAAACTACACAATCAATGTTCTAATTAGCAATATCATAACAAGTATATACGGTAATTCTAGCATTATGAAATAAAAACTGTTATAACAAATTTACTGGCAGAAATCTATGATAGCCCTCTTGATTCTATAACGGTGGGAAACCAGGGCAGGTTATCCACCAAAGATTCACCAGAAAGTGTCATAAAAATACACTTATCTGTATAGTAGCATGAAAAAATGAAATGTTGAGTGAAATGTTAATCTGCTGACATCAATCATTCATTGTGTTATAAATATGAGGTTTATTAAATACCAATATTGAAAGTAGAATTACAGTTAAAAGCTGTCCTTCAGTCACATTAAGCTAGTGTGGAAGCAGCCATCTTGCATAATAATGTAATATCCAGTGCAAATTGTAAGCGCTACAACACTACTTTTAGACTTGCACAGCTTTGGTTCTTTGTGTCTTGTTTACAGATATATGTACACAGACATAGAAGAACATATTCTAAAAGCCTGGATGGAGAGCTTAGAGCTGTGTGACACAGACCAGTGGCTGACAAGGCTACAGAAACAGATGAAACTAAAACTGTTAACTGATTCAGGCACTTAAAAAAAGTTTATTCATAGAAATTAACAGCATTAACAAATGACTCATCAATGGAAAAATGGAAAATCTGTCAGTGAATAATGATGGGGTGAAGGGTTTATAAATAGAGGAAATACATTGATAATATATAGTGAATAACGAACACATCATTTCCTAAATAGGCTCCCTTTATTCTGTGCTCTCGGTCATTGGAGACTACATCTCCAATGTTAGAAGACGATTCTTTCACTTGTAAAATGGACTTGAAGGAAGGGTAGTGGGGCTGCACAGATACAGTCAGCTGTATCATTCCAGTATGTCTTAACCTCCTGAGCGGTCTGGACGAGCTCAGCTCGTCCATCACCGCCGGAGGCTGCCGCTCAGGCCCTGCTGGGCCGATTTTTATCAAATAAAGTGCAGCACACGCAGCCGGCACTTTGCCAGCCGCGTGTGCTGCCTGATCGCCGCCGCTCTGCGGCGATTCGCCGCGAGCAGCGGCGAAAGAGGGCCCCCCTAGCCGCCTGAGCCCTGCGCAGCCGGAACAAAAAGTTCCGGCCAGCGCTAAGGGCTAGTGTTGTCCGGATCATGAACGATTCGGATCTTTGATCCGAATCTATTTTATGAGTCGATAATCCGAATCATCAAAATGAGTGATTCGGATCGCAAAAGGGGCGGGGCCAGGAGCGACACGCCCCCTCTCAGCGGGCAGCGGGGTCCTGGAAGCAGAGCTGAGATGGATCGCTCTGTTGGAAGGGAGGCAGCCTTGCAGGGAGACAGGTAGATGAGAGAGAGGGGACATGGGTGCCACTGCCAGATATGTGTAGAGCACACATACTGGCTATAACCTGCTGCTCATTACAGGCTGGCTGTTCCGTAGTGCTGCACAGTGAACACATTGGAAGCTTTTGGCTCAGCACAGCTCAGTAACTTTGCAGACAGTGTGATTGAAAGGCAATATAATCCTCCTGCACTCAGCTTCTGGGAATGCTTTCTTTCACTGTGCGACCTTTTCTTTCAAAGTGTACAGATGAACATATAGGTGAAATATATGTAAAGCATGTGATTTGCAGCATGTGGGTATTACGTGCAAACATTTCTGCTCGTCCCTCCTCCCTTCTCTGTCCACTCCCTGCCCTCTGTCCATCTTCTCCCCTTCTCTGTGTGTCCACCCCCCTCCCCGTCTCCTGTCCACAGACCTGTCCTGCTGTTCATTTCACCCCCGAATGCTTCCGGTAGTAAAATGATCCGAGATTCGGATCAAAGATCCGGATCTCTTCAATGATCCGATTCGAATCATCCGGATCATTGAAAAGATCCGAACTTCCCATCTCTACTAAGGGCTGGATCGGAGGCGGCTGACGTCAGGACGTCGGCTGACGTCGATGACGTCACTCCGCTCGTCGCTATGGCGACGATATAAGCAAAACAAGGAAGGCCGCTCATTGCGGCCTTCCTTGTTTATTCTGGGCGCCGGAGGCGATCGGCCTCCGGAGCGCCCTCTAGTGGGCTTTCATGCAGCCAACTTTCAGTTGGCTGCATGAAATAGTTTTTTTTTTATTTAAAAAAAACCCTCCCGCAGCCACCCTGGCGATTTAATCAGAACGCCAGGGTGGTTAATAGGGCAGAATAACTTTTTTTAACAGCAGACACCATCTTGTCAGGGTAGGACATAAAGCAATGGCCACTTAACCCTTTGTGCGCAACTTTTTTTTTCTTTCTCTATAAACAACAGGCTTAGACTAATTAAAACCAGGCCTATGCTGAGCTGTCATTGAAGCACCCATTCATTTTTTGCTTCACGTAGCTTTAATTAACTAAATAAACCAACCGATTCTTGCCTCTGGCATGCCAAGCCTTGTTGCTGTGCAACCTTACACTCCTCACATGTGATTTAAAGCTATTTAAAGCAGAACTCCACCCAAGCTAGACACAGAGCTAAGGTGTGTACATGTCAGCTGTTTTACTTGGCATAATATTTGTGTTCAGACTGTCTAGTGATTAACATACAGTATTTCCACTAGACCACACAGTCATGTCATGTTTGTATTATTCATTTACTGAATTCAAAACAAAAATATGAATGGTAAAATAATCTTAATAGTAAAAATATTGATAATTAAGTCCTGATTTCCCCTCCATCTTTTAAATGCATTTAGAAGTAAATTTGCATTTATTAGCAATGCAAAAAGCTTAATTTCCTGTTTGCGTGCCAAGAGTAATTTTATTGGACAGAAAGACATCCACACTCCTCCCGCTGTCCTATTACCACGCACAGATGAAAGTAGCCAAAAAGAAGCTGGAAGGAGTCAGCAGGCACTCATTCCCTGTAAGAAATGATCACCTTACCTCTCCTAAGCCCCCCCCCCCTCCCATGAGATATTAGTTCTGTCTGGCCAGCACTGCTGCTACAGCAGAGTCTCATCTTCTATAGCTGCATGCTAGTTAAAAGCCCCATCTACACGATACGATTCTTTGTGTGATTGGATTATGATTCTAATTTCGATCCGATTAAATCCGACATGTCCAATCGGGATTCGATTCATTTCGATTTGCCATTGCAAAACAATGGCAAATTGAATTGAATCGAATCCCGATCGGACATGTCGGATTTCATCGGATCGTAAATAGAATCGTAATTGAATCACACAAAGAATCGTATTGTGTAGATGGGGCTAAAAAGCAGCACAGGAAGGAGCTGGAGACTGAGAGAACAAAACCAATCATACATACACAACTGGAGTCCCACAACTTTTACCTGAGTGATCTATCACAGCCCTCAGTATGGTCTGACATGACCCTGAGATGGGTTAAATGATTTTCAAGTTCATTTTTACAAGTTCTTAAAATACATAATAGACTAATGCTGGTTTTATCTTATGGGAGCTAGGACTGGCCAGAACTAGGCAGTGGCAATGCAGTCCTAGCTCCAAGTGAGGGACACGGATGCCCAGGTGGAAAGAAGTCTGCATTCCATTACACTATGGAAACTAGCCCTGCTGTATGCTTTCTATATTAGTGTTTAGACAGGCTTTGAAGATCTTCACTTACATTACTCAACTACAGCGACATACACATTTTCAATAAATGTCACCAGGTAGTCTATGGGAATGATCTTTGTACATAAACACCCCTTGGAAGCCTGTTCTATGGAGAGGGCAGTAGGCAGGATGACGAACTGTGGGGACTATAATGGAAAAACAATAGAGGTTGGTCATTATCAACATCTTCAGTATGATCTGTGCATACCTAGCGCAACTCTAGGATGGGCTGCCCTCCCCAAAATCCTCCCTCACACTCATCAGGACACCCTAAATTCCCGTGATGACTTCACACTGGGGCTTCCTGGTGACTCCTGGAGTCAACGTCATTATAGTATTCTATTCACACTTTATGATAAGAGACCAAGTATGGCACACCTGGGCGGCCCTTTCTTGCCTTTTACTCTATCCTGTTCTGCAACATTCGCTACATGCTCTGCAGATATGACTATCTCTGACATTTCTCTAGGCAACAATTCACGATTTCCACTGGCAAGATGGATCCGTACATAGAGTATGAGGACATAATGTAATGGGGATAATTGGTAGGTTTGACACCTGATGTGAAGGGAAAGTGACAAACACTCTAAGATGATTGACTCTAAAAATGAAAGGGTTAGTTCACCCAATACTAATACTTCAGTTATAGCTGGAAAGCATTGGACTGACTCAGCCATTAGCTTCATAAAGGAAGCCTGTAGTTAAAGAATATGGAGGTTGTCATCATCACTTCATAAAAAAAAAAAAAAAATCAATTGCCTGGCAGCCATAGAGAATGTCTGTCTTCAGTGATGTCTGACTGTAGCCAGTCAGACCTGAGTGAGAACACCTGATCTGCATGCTCGTTCTTAGGTTGTGACTCAAAGTAACAGGGATATCAAGATGATCAGCTGCAGTGTTGGACTGGGAGCTGGGAAAGCTAAGGAAATCCACTTGTTGGCCAAGTAGCAGTAATCAGGTGTTGCTGCTCACAGTGAACCCACCTGCAGATTTCTATTGGGAGTGATAACCTAGGGTTTCTGCTGCTTGGCCAGCAGGTGGATTTCCTCAGTCTTTCCACCTCCCAGTCTGACACTGGTCAGCTGCTCAGCCAGGGAAACAATATCTACAGTGTACTCAAGGTGAACCTCAAGTCAAAAACACAGATTCTTACCTTAGAAGAAGGAAGCCTCTGAATTCTCATGCCGTCCACCATACCACCATGGCTGCTCACAAAGAATGCTACAAGAGCTTGTTGGATTTCTGATTGTGACCACACTCTTCTTCATGTACGAGGGCAGCCATACTCCACTTGCTCGAGTATGGCTGTGCCAGTGCAGAAAGCTGGAGTATGACAGACTCATTGCTACTGAGCAGGTGCAGCCGTGCTTGCTCAGGTACAGCACACCCACTTTTGTGCATGTGCGGCTCAGTGCTACTGCATAGGTGCGGCCATGTTTACTCAGGTACAGCACGCCCAATTTCATGCATTAAAGGGATACTGTAGGGGGGGGGGGTCGGGGAAAAATGAGTTGAACTTACCCAGGGCTTCTAATGGCCCCCCCGCAGACATCCTGTACCCACGGAGCCACTCACCGATTCTCCGGCCCCGCCTCCGGTTCACTTCTGGAATTTCAGACTTTAAAGTCTGAAAACCACTGCTCCTGCGCAGCTGCATCCTCGCTCCCGCTGATGTCACCAGGAGAGTATTGCACAAGCCCAGTATGGTCTTTGGTCTGCGCAGTATGCTCCTGGTGCCATCAGCGGGAGCGAGGACACGGCAATGCAGGCGCAGTGGTTTTCTAACTTTAAAGTCAGAAATTCTAGAAGTGAACTGGAGGCGGGGCCGGAGCATCGGTGAGTGGCTGCGCGGGCACAGGATGTCTGTGGGGGGCCATTAGAAGCCCTGGGTAACTTCAACTCATTTTCCCCCGACCCCCCTACAGTATCCCTTTAAGTGTGGTTACAATCTTTAGGAGGGTCACGGGCAGCCGCTGTGGGGCGGGAGGATGACGTGGCAAGCCTCTGGAGGATCTAAAGGCTTCCCTCTTCTTAGGTAAGCATCTATTTTTTGACCCAAGGTTCGCCTTGGATTCACTTTAAAAATGGCAGCCTCTATGTTCCTCTGACAGAAGTTTCCTTTTTAAAGAGAAAAGTCATGACAGAAATACAGATGCTCACGTAGATCAAGTAGATAATCCAGTGTTCTGACTTTCTAGATCTGCAAATTTGTCTGAGGTGTGTGACTGTAAAAGTAATACAGGCACTGGGAAAGGGGACCAGCAAGAGTGGAATCTGTACCTTTCTCATAATAAAGTTTATTTTTGATTTCCGAGGGACTCACCAGTGGTGAGATCTCTCTGGTAGAGGTCACAGCACTCTACTTCCCTTTGTAACAGAACTGAGTTCCACTCCTGCTGCTGCAAGCTTTGTAATGTAAAACACATGAGAAGGCAGAAAGCATGAATGAGACCACCGTGTAATGACCGGAGTACATCAAACAACTCAAGTTTAGAGTTTTCAGCAACTGGATCCATGAAAGATGTAAGCAGTAAACTTTAAGATACGATGCCACCGTATAAAATTAGATTATACAGATTTGTGAGAGATATAAGGAACAAATATGTACAGTCTATACGTGGCAGCACAGTGGCGTAGCTGATAGCACTGGCTTGAATCCCAGCCAGGGTACTAGCTGCACAGAGTTTGTATGTTCTCCCCGTGGGTTTCCTCCCACATCCCAAAAACATATAAATAAATTAATTGGCTTCCCCCTAAATTGGTCCTAGACTACAACAGACATATGACAATGCTAAGGATTAGATTGTGAGCCCTATGAGGAACAGTTAGTGACAAGACTATATACTCTGTACAGCGCTGCTGAAGATGTCAACACTATATAAATACTAAAAAAAATAAAGGCATTTAGCCTATAAATGACAATCGGTATACATAAAACATTAACATATATTATTTAGCCTTACCTTGCAGTTCCACTGCAGCATAATAAAACACAATGTATAATTAAGTATTTATACATACATTTATGAGACGTTTGCATTATAAAATGTGCATGCAGCCAGTATAGAAACATAATCATGTCATTTAATATTGAGTATTTATGTAATTTAATTATACACTGAAATCTGAAAGGATGTATATCAAGCATAGTGGGGAATGTTGTGTGCCTACTCTGAATATGACTTCATGTTAATGTTCTGATACTACAGTAACTGCTCCCCAAAATGTTTGAAGTGTTCTCCAGGCATTTAATAAGCAGTTGGCAAAGCATTTATAAAAAAGGTTTTGGAAATTCTGCTATATGTTCAGCAAGAAGCAGCTGGGATAATTATACTGTTAACTGCTCTGAAACCTTTTTACATTCAGCATAAATGTTCATTAATAAAGGTGGTCATTACATGGGCAATGTTGCCAACTCATCCCTTTAATTACTGAGAGATATGGATGGTTCAGATCTTGTGGCTAGTTAGAAGCAGTTAAAGGACACTTGAACTGAAAGGGATATGGAGGCTGCCATATTTATTTCCTTTAAACAATACCAGTTTCCTGGCTATCCTGTTGATCCTCTACCTCTAACACTTCTAGTTATAGACCCTAAACAAGCATATGCAGATCAGATGTTTCTGACTAAAATACGACTTAATCTAGTTGGATTTCAGTTGCAAGCTGTAAACTGGTTTCCGGTGTGTGATCCAGATACTACTGTAGCCAAATAGATCAGCAGGAAGGATATCCAGGCAACTGAAATGGTTTAAAAGGAAATAAATATGGCAGCCTTCATGTCCCCCTCAGTTCATGTTTTCTTTAAAGTGGACCTGAACTCAGACCTCCTCTCTGCTCTAAAAGATACGCAACAGGATAATAACCTTTAAACAAAAAAACATTTATTTGTTACAGCTCAGTCTCATTCTGATTCATGGAGGCAGACATATTGTTTACAGGCGGTGCTTTCAAATAGGCTTATCTGCCATAGGCAGTCATATGACACAGGGGAGGATGAAATTACAACTTGAGATTAGACACAAATGAGGGGGAATTAGACAGCCTAAACTCTCTGAATACATACTTCAGAAAACATTAAGATATAAGTTATTTGAATAAGGACTAAAAACTGCTTGACAGAAGTTGTAACCATTCTCCACTCATAGAAAACATTTGTCTGGAGTTGCCATTTAAAGGACAACTGAAGTGAGAAGAATATGGAGGCTGCCTTGTTTAAATCCTTTTTAACAATACCAGTTCCCTGGCAGCCTTGCTGATCTATTTAGCGGCAGTACTGTTTGGATAACACCAGTAACAAGCATGTAGCAAATCTTGTCAAATCTGCCAATAATGTCAGAAACACCTGATCTGATGCATACTTGTTCAGGGTCTATAGCTAAAAGTATTAGAGGCAGAGGATCAGCAGAACAGCCAGGCAACGTGTATTGCTTAAAAGGAAATACATTTGGCAGCCTCCATATCCCTTTCAATTCAGTTGTTCTTTAAGATAATGTACCCATTTCCATATGATGTCTAATACAACAGTACCAGTCTTACCAGATAAAGTTAGCTGAGAGCAATCACGATCTGACACAGGTTTTATTTCGAAAGCAGCCTGATTCAGCTTACTGCACTCTAATCAGAGAAAGATGAATTCTGATTGGATGCCAGCATTTCCCGCATTTTACACATTGCTATTTGCCTCATTGAATAAACCTATTAATGTTATAATACTGCATACAGCATTATGATTCAAATAATGTTATTATCAGAGCAGCTGCCAGCCTGATTTTTTTTCCTTTTTAGCTTAGAAAGCTCTGCACCCCTCACAGCAGCATATAGACGTGTAGCATTCAAGCAGAACATGCTATATGTGAGAAAAACACACCCGCCAAGCTTACATTTTTTAAGGCTCCTTTTCAAGTTAACAACAAAATGATAACATCATAACTTGTGCCTTTCATGCCTGTCATTTCATAAAGCTGCATTGCATTAGTCCCCGGCAGCCGAGCAAAGGAAAATACAAATGGAAAAGTGAAGCACAGCTGACATGAGATGTCTTCAATAAATAGTCAATATTGCACTGTGACATCTTTGTAATTACAATGTTATATGGCACTTTTCATTTCCTGAGTGCTTTACAATTACACTCCAGGAGCACTCGTACAGCCACTCATCCCAATTCAATGTCTCCTCCAGCAGGGAGACCGGGACAACGGGGGCTGCATGCTCAGCTGGGGGATTAAAGGCAAAGATAGGAGTGCTCTCCAATTCCATAGAGCCACCTCCAGAAGATGAAAGCTGCTCAAATTGGCCATTTTCAGGTCAAGAAACCATTGCAAATCTGCAGTTTGCATCTGACACCAGAGGCGGACATTGGCCAGAAACAGTAACCATCTGGATGGGTGGAGAACCTTTGACATATGCTCCTATTTGGTCATTGACCTGCGAAAGAGGGCTTATACCCACGAAACGCGTAGACTGTGCAAATATAACGACATGAGTGTCATGTGAGATGTAAGCCACCTCTATATTCTTAGTTTTGATATTGCTTTTAGCAAAGTTTTATCATCTCTGGGTGCCTCTTCACCCTTGATCTATCAGGAATAACAGTTTTCATAAACTAGTTCTACAGCTGCTTCAATGCAGGAGGCAGAAAGTGATTAAATTATCTTTGTTACTACAAATTTTCCCCTGCATGCCCAGAACACCCCCCATGGATTAGAGGCGGTGTCTTGTAAAGAAGTTTAGTCAGTGTTTGCTACATTGTGCTATATTGTGGGTGTTGGGGTATACATAATGTAGGCTGTCAAATGTATTTTCAAATTTGCTGTATTTCCATTGATATTGACCATTTGCCTTGGTTTCCACTCTTTAATTTTACTGCAGAAGTTCTTGGATTTTCATTTCTGTCTTATGGGTAGCATGAGTCAATAACATGACCTCCCATTTTCACATCAGTCCCAGAGAGATTATTATTATTATCAAGCAAACCTTCAACCACCTCCATGACAATGTGCCTCACACACTGAGGGGAAGATGGATGATGGTGCTTCCACACCTTTTACCACCTAGGTACTGACATCACACTGTGGGAGCCTTGTTGCATTGTGGGAAATAACAGCAGTTTTCAACTGCCAAAAAAGCAGCATCTACTTCCACAGACATCACCTACCAGCAGTAAAGATGTCAGCAAAATAAATACGGTACCCACTCGCTTAAACCACTGTCAACTCATAACACCAGGGAGTCAACCAGCCGACACCTGGATTCCAGCAGGGTGCAAAGTCCAATGCAGAGAATACAAAAGACTGAGTCTCCACTTGGATTTTGCAATTTTAACAGCAAACGTTTCGGAATGCAGGCCTTTATCAAATGCTCATAAAGGATAAATGCCTGCATGCCGAAACATTTGCTGTTTTGTGGCTGTGTTACCACTAAATAAACTAAGCTAAGATTGCAAAATCCAGTCTTTTATATTCTCTGCAGGAGTAAAGATGTTGCCATGTGATAAATGTCAGAATGTAAATCAGGGAGAGGAAGGAATTTACAATAGGCAAACATTGACTAATTCATTTATAAATAATTATTGTAAAAGTTAAGCACTTTTTTCATTACATTATTTTCATTGCAATTCCTTTTTAAAGTGTACTAGAGATGGTTTACTAGAGATTATTCATACTTACCTGGAGCTTCCACCAGCCCCATGAGCAGTGCTGAGTCCCTCGCCGTCCTCCTCAGCCCCTCCGTTAAGTGGATATGACTCCCGGTAGTCCGGGCAGTCGCGGGCTTCTGCGTATGCGCTGCTCGTCGCGGTCCCATCCTCTGGAACATTTTGCGCCTGCACAGCAGTACTGCCAGATGCAGAGGGCTGCGGGGGACGTGAATGCGGCAGGGGCATGAGCAGAAGATCTCGAATGGGGGCGACTGACCGGATTACCGGCAGTTGTAGCGGCAGAACGGAGGGGCCAAGGAGGACGGCGAGGTACTCAGAGCTGCTCATGGGGCTGGAAGAAGCTCTAGGTAAGTATAAATTAAGCCTAGTGTACCATCTCCGGTTCGCTTTAAGGCCCGTACACACACTAGATGAATGTCACTCTACAGGAATTGGGACCAGATATCTTTGGGCCAAGGCTGTACAGATATCAGTGGCGGACATACGGCCGTGCAGGCCGTGCCGCCGCACGAGGGCCCCTGAAGTTCTGCTGCTTCAGGGGCCCATTAAGTATTGCAGGTTTTTTTGTATTTTTATTTATGTTTTTTTTTTTTTAACCTGGGGGGCCCAACTCCTGTCCTCCCCCCTCACCTCGCCCCCCCCCCCCCCTCATGCGGCGGGAGAGCGGAAAATACAAGAAGTCTCCGGCCGGGGCGGCAGCTGCCGCTTGGTCTCCAACTTGGAGACATATCGGAAACTAAGCAGCAGCTGCCTCTAGCGTCTGCTGCAGCCCCGGCCGGAGACTTCCTGTATTTTCTGCTCTCCCGCCGGCTGCAGCGCATACCGGGAGGGGGGCCCCGAGGTGAGTGAGGGAGGATAGGAGTCGGGCCCCCCACCCGGATAGCTACCCACCCGGCTACCTTACCCACCCACCCGGCTACCTACCCCGCTACCTAACCAGGCTACCTACCCACCCACCCGGCTACCTAGCTACCCACCCGGCTACCTAACCACCCTGCCGGCTATCTACCTGGCTACCTACCCACCCGGCTACCTAACCACCCTGCCGGCTATCTACCTGGCTACCTACCCACCCGGCTACCTAACCACCCTGCCGGCTATCTACCTGGCTACCTACCCACCCGGCTACCTACCCACCCGGCTACCTAGCTACCCACCCGGCTACCTAACCACCCTGCCGGCTACCTACCTGGCTACCTACCCACCCGGCTACCTAGCTACCCACCCGGCTACCTAACCACCCTGCCGGCTATCTACCTGGCTACCTACCCACCCGGCTACCTACCCGCCCGGCTACCTAGCTACCCACCCGGCTACCTAACCACCCTGCCGGCTATCTACCTGGCTACCTACCCACCCGGCTACCTAACCACCCTGCCGCTATCTACCTGGCTACCTACCCACCCGGCTACCTAACCACCCTGCCGGCTATCTACCTGGCTACCTACCCACCCGGCTACCTACCCACCCGGCTACCTAGCTACCCACCCGGCTACCTAACCACCCTGCCGGCTACCTACCTGGCTACCTACCCACCCGGCTACCTAGCTACCCACCCGGCTACCTAACCACCCTGCCGGCTATCTACCTGGCTACCTACCCACCCGGCTACCTACCCACCCGGCTACCTAGCTACCCACCCGGCTACCTAACCACCCTGCCGGCTATCTACCTGGCTACCTACCCACCCGGCTACCTAACCACCCTGCCGGCTATCTACCTGGCTACCCACCCACCCGGCTACCTAACCACCCTGCCGGCTATCTACCTGGCTACCTACCCACCCGGCTACCTACCCACCCGGCTACCTAGCTACCCACCCGGCTACCTACCTGGCTACCTACCCACCCGGCTACCTAGCTACCCACCCGGCTACCTAACCACCCTGCCGGCTATCTACCTGGCTACCTACCCACCCGGCTACCTACCCACCCGGCTACTTAGCTACCCACCCGGCTACCTAACCACCCTGCCGGCTATCTACCTGGCTACCTACCCACCCGGCTACCTAACCACCCTGCCGGCTACCTACCCACCCGGCTACCTACCCACCCACCCGGCTACCTAACCACCCACCCGGCTACCTACCCACCTGGATACCTACCTACCCACCCACCCGGCTACCTACCCACCCACCCGGCTACCTACACACCCACCCGGCTACCTACCTACCCACCAGGCTACCTACCTACCTACCCACCCGGCTACCTACCAACCCACCAGGCTACCTACCCACCCACCCAGCTACCTAACCACCCACCTACCCACCCACCCACCAGGCTACCTACCCACCCGCCTACCCAGCCACCCACCAGGCTACCCACCCGGCTACCCAGCCACCCACCAGGCTACTTACCCACCCGGCTAAGGGCTACCTACCTACCCACCCGGCTGCCTACCTACCCACCAGGCTACCTATCCACCCAACCACCCATGGGAGCTGCGCGCCGGATGGAGGCTGGGACAGGAGGTCTGCTGCTGCAGGTGAGTAAATGTTTTTTTTTTATTATTTATTTTAGCAGGTGTATGTTCTGGGCAGGTCTGCCGCATGATTGCGTGTATGTTCTGGGCAGGTCTGCCACATGATTGCGTGTATGTTCTGGGCAGGTCTGCCACATGATTGCATGTATGTTCTGGGCAAATTTGCTACATGATTGCATGTGTTTTCTGGGCAAATCTGCCGACATGATTGCACGTATTTTCTGGGCATATCTGCCGACATGATTGCAGGTATTTTCTGGGCATATCTGCCGACATGATTGCAGGTATTTTCTGGGCATATCTGCCGACATGATTGCAGGTATTTTCTGGGCATATCTGCCGACATGATTGCAGGTATTTTCTGGGCATATCTGCCGACATGATTGCACGTATTTTCTGGGCATATCTGCCGACATGATTGCACGTATTTTCTGGGCATATCTGCCGACATGATTGCACGTATTTTCTGGGCATATCTGCCGACATGATTGCACGTATTTTCTGGGCATATCTGCCGACATCATTGCACGTATTTTCTGGGCATATCTGCCGACATCATTGCACGTATTTTCTGGGCAAATCTGCCGACATGATTGAATGTATTTTCTGGGCAAATCTGCTCACATTATGTGTATTTTCTTGAGAAAACCTGCACAATTATGTGAATTTTCTGGGGAAAGGGTCACCAAAACTTGGGCCCACTGTCTTTGCGTTGCACTTTTCAAGGGAACCTGAGGTGAGAATAATATTGAGGCTGCCATATTTCTCTCCTTTTAAGCAATACCAGTTGCCTGGTTGCCGTTCTGGTCCTCTGCCTCTTATTCTTTCAACCATAGACCCTGAACAAGCATGCAGCAGGTCAGGGGTTTCTGACAATATTGTCAGAACTGAGAAGATTAAGCTGCATGCTTGTTGCTGGTGTAATTCAGTTTATTACTGCAGCCAAATAGATCAGCAGGGCCGCCAGGCAACTAGTATTGTTTAAAAGGAAATAAATATGGCAGCCTCCATATCACTCTCACCCCGGGATCACTTTAAATTACAGTTAGCTCCGCCCTTATCCGGTCATTGCCACGCCCATTTTTTGCCGCGGCGCGTAGCGCCGCAGGTTCTATCCACGCCCATTTTTTGCCGCGCGCCGCAGGTTATAGCTGCACCCATTTTTTGACGCGCAGGTCAGGGGGGCCCACAATTGATATTTTGCACAGGGGCCCACTGCTGCCTGTGTCCGCCACTGACAGATATGTAGTTAGCCTGTTGGCTAACAACATGTTGTGTTGCAATGCGGGGAGGGGCGGGGGCAACAAGCGGCACAGATGTGACGTCATATGGCAAGAGGGACAAACAGGGAGAACAAAGCTTATGGTCGTCACTTGGCCGAATTGATCCACTGGCTGGGGGGCAGTCGTGGGTTGCTGTACACATAACAGATAATAAGCAGAGGCAGTCATTATCGGCTGCCTCTGCCTGCTTTAATCTTGCGTGTGTACAGGCCTACAAGCAGACAGTACAATCCATACCGAAACAAAGACTGGAAAGCTGTAACTGCACCAGAAGAAATTCATTTTATATTCAATAATGGCAAACAGAAAAGCTGCCACATAGAGAGTTGTGTGATGTTTCAAGTACAGCAACTCACAACAACCAATCAGACTTCACGCTTTAGAAGGATGACATATGACTGACTGCTGTGGGGTATAACAAAGTCAACAGCCACAGCTGGGCTATTTCAGTGTCATCTGCCAGGCCAGGCAATATAAACAAGCCCTCTATGCAAAACCATCACACATTCCTTCACATATCAAAAAGCAAATATTACCAAATTCACTCCTGTGACAAGCAGGGGATAAAGCAGGCTTATGAGTTACTTTACAATGCTGCCTCTTTTATTATCAACTCTTCTCTTTTCAGAAAATAAAAGACGACCCCTGGCAAACTCAATAAGGCTGAGTGACAGCAGCAATGCAAATCTCCTAATGCTAAGGCTCATTATTCAGAGCTGGACAAAAGTGAAGTGAGCATGTTATGCATAGTAACTATTCAAGCTATCTTCTGAAAATGGCAGGTGGAATCCGATTGGCTGCCATTCAGCAATTTCATCTACCCCTTGTCTTCAAGGTACAGTAAGCCCCCCAGATTGAAGAAGCTTGAATGACATGCTATAAAGGCATCATTATATAAACTGAGTAATGTGACAGATGGTTGGTTTAAGTTTATAATAAAGACAGGGAATAAAAACTTTTTCCTACAGCAACTAATTTTTGCTTTCTGTTTTTAATTACAAAAAGGACTGGTGGTATCTGGTCACCATGGACAACACAGTACATAATTCTCCATCAGATTTCAGGTCTCAAGTCCTAAAGCCTGGAACATCCAGTGAGGACCAACAGATTTTGAACACAATGAACAGATTGTGAAGTGGAGCTCTTATACTACATGGATGAGGTAAAATTGGCCTTTCATTGTCCAAACAAAATTGGATGTGTGTACCAGGGTTTATTTTAAATTTCAATTAAAGAGAACCTAAGCTGAAAATAGACAGATGAGATAAACAATTGTATTTATCCTCCAACAAATTTTTTTTTTTTTTTTTTTTAGAAATCCTGTGGTTTTATTTTATATTAAACATTTACAAAGTAGCTTGAATGTTTTATTGTCTCTGCTCAGTGGCAGCCTATTAAGTGTCCCTAAATGAAAATACATGTACCGTTGACCTTTTTTTTTAAATCTCCCCCTGCTCTCAGAAGTTGTATTCTGCCAGGAAACCTTTTATGGCTGCAATCTGCTTATCAGTGGTTTTTACTATATTCCTGACAAGGTACTGACAAGACAGAAGCTGTCAATTCCATTCCTAGAAATGAACTCTTTCAGTTAATATGTTTTGCATTGTACATACACATGTTTATCTCATCATGTTACATGTCACCTTGGGTACACTTTAAATATTTCTTTCAATACACACTGAATCAATCAAAATTACATAACAAATAGAGCTTCAGGTTATCAAATACAACTTGATTGTTAAGGTAATAGTCTTTATTGAGTGTGTATGGGGAAGAGCAATGGAAGACCGCTTGCTGCATCAATCAGTAAAAAGTGTGGTTTGCTATATAGACATGATCAGACCACTCTGGGTATTATGAATATCAAGCATTTCACAAACAGGAAAGCTTGACTCAGACTTAGTGCACCTACTTGAGTTGTGGAGTAGGGAGGGATTGTGACGTCTAGACCTAGTCCACTTATAAGGTAGGATGCAGTACCCATTTGGATAGGTTGCTTAAGGCTCGTACTCACGTCATGATTTTGAGCGTGATTCTTCTGACAACTGGCGATTTTTTTAGCGGCGATTGTTTCCATAATTAGATAAACAAGACTTTGCGCCATGCGGCAACATTCTTAATGGTTATCACGAGCTGAACTCGTGGTAGCCGCTGGGAGGTCTATGCAGAGCAATGCACACAGCGGGCGTTTTTACTCACCTCCTGGGGGATCCCGACGTCGGCCGCCATTCTTCTTCCTCTCATCCAAAGCTCTACTTCCCCCTGGTGAAATCCCCATCTGTCGTCACGACTACAGCTGGCAACCTCACTATAGGGTTACAGCGCCACCCGGAGGACGGAGGGAGAACTGCAGCGCTGGATCCCAGGGAGGTGAGTCTGTGCTGGGGCTGCTGCAGATCTGTCTGCGGTGTGATTTTCTTTCAAGGCTTTAGGGTCTAAAAGCATGCTAAAAAATTGCACCGCTTTAAGACCCTAAACCTGGAAAGAATCAGACCGCCGAGGGGGTTAATATCCCCGGCAACTCCCGTGCAAAGTGTTGCAATCATTTGAACTCTTGTTCGTGCCCGTCGTGTGCTGTCACGTGTTCCCTGGGCAGGAAGATGGATCAGCGAATGCTCGTCGTCAGGGGACGTTGCTGTGATCCATCTTCCTGCGTCTTCAGGTGACTATTCAGCATTAGTCTATCTGATCGTTTTCCCAGTGAATGCAGGAGTTTCTACATATATTACACTGGAAAATAGCCGGTTTTGGGGCTGCCATTTCCTTTCTGTAGGTAATATTAAGGAAAATTGCCAATAAATAGGAATTCATGGTTCTTTTGTGTAATCTTAATACATCAATTTGAAAGAAAGAACATTTAGAGCAATATAGGAAAAGAGACAACAATTGATTCTACATTCTTTTAACCAGATTCATATAAAAAGGCAAGGAGTTTTAAGTATATATTATAATAAAAAGCTATTTCAACTAGCAAAGTGCCTAAGTAGCCAGTGCTCTCGCCTTGCAGCAGTCCCAGGGCGTTGTCTCAGCCAGGACAATTTTTTCAAGGACTTCTCTGGTTACCTTTCCATAGCATACTGGCAGGCAAAGATGGCCAATGGTTTGCAGATCATTTCATGCAATTTAGAATCTAACCAATCAAAAGCTTTAAGTCAACCACAGAAGAAAGTCGTAGTCACAACTTTTTGGGAAATCTGATCTACAGGTAGAGAAGTTTTAACCTCCGTTTTTAATAAAGTGCAAAGACAAAGTGAAGTAAGGGAAACTCTGATGAAAAACTATGCAGGCCACGTGTTCAGCCTCCATGCTGCATGCCTCTTGTGGGTACACAACTAAAAAAAGACTGGAACCCAAAAGATGATCATGACAAAATTTCTCAGAAAGGTGATAAAACTGTCAGCCCTCGTATTCTTGTTACTTCACGTATACTTTATTGCAATTCAGTGCGACACCAACAACAGATATCCTGACATTACAGCATGTGCAGAGACAATAAGAGACAATAAGGATTACATACAGGCAGTGGATAACTTTCCAGCACTGTCCTACTGAAAATACAGTGCTAATATACAATTTGGGTTGGATTATGACTATTTTGCAAAGATTATTGTAAACATGAAATAAAACTTGTCACAAACCTAGTAGGGAATAATACAAAGGAATAGCCAACCATGTTGTCTTCTGTGACAAATCCATGTGACATAATTTAGCACCGCTAACAGATTTACCCCTATGAAGTCCTACAGAACGCTGGCCAACTGAACGGATTGTTTGTGTGTTTCAATCAATTGTCTCCAAGAACCCTGTGATGGGTCATGTGTGTGTAGCTGAGCTAAGCTGCAAGTACCCCTTATAAAGGTGGGAAATAGAAAAAGCAGGAGGCTCCCAGCTGCACTGAAAGCGGAACTGAACTCAGAACTTCCTCTCTGCTCTCAAAGGTAAGCAACACTATAAAAACCTTTATAGGAAAACATTTCTGTGTTACAACTGATACAAATTCTGCAATAAATCTGCAGTGTGTCTACTTCCTGCTTTCATGGAAGCAGACATAGGGTTAAGATCCTATGTTTACAAAGTAGCTGCTCTGGATATATACAAAACAAACAGATAGGGTTTTAAAGGAACAACATCAGTCTTTATTCTTCATCAATCTCTTGATTGCAGTCATGTAAATGTGGCTGAGTAACAAAAGATCCAATCACAGAACCAGAAATGCCTGACATGTTTCACAGCCAAAAGCTGCTTCCTCAGAGGCACACAAATGTGTATATATCAGGAGTAACCGGATTGGAGGGACCGCAATCTGTGATGCTGTAAGTGGAGGTATAGCGCCAGGATGAGCTATCCTCAATAGTAGTGTATGAGAATGAACGCTCTATCTTTTAGCTGTTCTGCCAAGGACTGCTGAGATTCCTGAGCTAACAAAGCTGAAAGATCAAATTATACTTGTGATTTTGTCAATGATGAGGGGGGGGTTCGACAGTATAAACTCTCTAAATACATACAGGATGCATGTCTCTATGTTTTCCTTCTCTCCTGTGCAAGAGTTAGGTCCAATTTAAAAGAGAACTGTAGTGAGAGGTATATAGAGGCTGCCATATTGATTTTCTTTTAAGCAATACCAGTTGCCTGGCTATCCTGCTGATCCTCTGCCTCTAATACTTTTAGCCATAGACCCTGAACAAGCATGCAGCAGATCAGGGGTTTCTGACATTATTGTCAGATCTGACAAGATTAGCTGCATGCTTGTTTCTGGTGTGATGCTGCAAGCAGATAGCTCAGCAGGGCTGCCAGGTAACTGGTATTGCTTAAAAGGAAATCAATATGGCAACCTCCATATACCTCTCACTACACTTCTCCTTTAAGCATAATACAATCAACTGAAATATTCCATATGACTGCTTGGCATCCATATTTTTAAAGGCCTAGAAGACTAGAAATATCTGTGCAGATATTAAACTGGTGACTGAAATAAGCTGCTGAAAATAGACGGAAAATGAATGTGAATGTGAGAAATAACTCCCAATCTTCTCCCCTGGCCTGTGTGAATCTATAAGAAGGATGGCTAGAGGTGGAATGGGATAAAAGTTCAACTTTCACGCAAAAGAAGACAAAACAATACATGCCCATCAATTCAGCAACCAATTCTATGTTGGAACTACAATAGTATATTTCAAGAAAAGGGGGCTAACATTGACAAAAAATGTGAAATGCTATGTATTATTTTATTTTTATTTTTTTAAGCTACACTAAAGCCATCCAGAACCGCTAGCAAAAATTCACAAAAATACCGCTGTATTTGCTGATCTGAATTTACCGAGTACAACCCTCGAATGACAGCCAAGGCATTGTTTTCTACTACACAACGCCACGCTCATTTCACTACGGAACATCTTATAGGAATCGGGAGGTTAGTTGGCATTAACTTTCCAATTACAGCAATCTATAAAGAGATTTAGGAATCCGTAGGTACCTCGTTTTCCACCTGTGTCTCCTTTTACTGTCAACTCATGTGAAGGTCAATGTAAAATGCATTACTAATGCATTAGAGAGAAGAATCAATGAGTGCATTGCCAGCAGTGAACCAAAAGAGAATGAAGTTCAAGGGCTAAGACTCCGCTCCAGAGGAAGGTAAACACAGATGATTCAGCTGAAGTGGAAATGTGAGAGGCTGACGGTGCGGAAGATTTAGCGGTTGTCGGATCGCCGCTCTCCCACTGGAGATCCAAGCAATGAAACAATGGAAGTGTTACCAGAACTGAAATGTATAGATAAGAATGAAAGTTAGACCGGAATCCATGTATGGCTACTTTATATGTATGATGACTTATAAACCAAGTTCCGAGCTTAAAGTGAGCCTGTCATGATAGTAAGATAAGTACTGCCATTGCTTATCTCATATACTTGAACCCCAAATGTGTCAGCACACAGATTGTTATATTTGACTAAAGGCCCGCACACACGTTAGATTAAAGTCAGCCGATGCTGCTCGAAAACGACCACCTCAGTCAATAATACAGCTTGTGTTCATTAGCCCTCGACTGCTGCCTAGCTAGTGATCTGCCAAGTGGATCAACTTGGCCGAGCAACGGCAAATAGGTGTTTGTATTCTATGCTCTGCCCACTGACGTCATGCCTTCGCCGCTCCATCACGTCTGCGACAATCCATTTCCACCCCCCCCCCCCGCAATGAAACAGAACACATTGCCACACTGCCACCCTGTAGGCTGACCATGCACCTGTCACGCCTCGGCCCAGCAATGTCGCCCTAAGGGATCAGGCCCTGATACCGGTTGGACAACATCAATCCAGTATGTACGGGCCTTCAGTAAGTTATTGACCTGGGGAAAAGACTTCAGCCAGTGCACATTGAATGAAATCACTGGTAATATCCAAGGGGGAAGGTGTGGTCCATCAAGTAGAACTTATTTCTCCATTTCTCTGTCTATCCTAAGCACTGGCATGGCTATGGCCCTCGAGAACTGGAGTTGGACAGCCCTGATCTAGAACACATTTCATAACTTACCAAGTGGCTTCTTCAAATGAATCACAAAGTGGTTTCTTGGTTAGTGGTAAGATGCCTAATTGGGAATTATCACAGGTATAAATTTGCTAGTAGGGGAATATTTGTAAAACGGCCGCAAGGAATTTTCTTCAAGGTGAAAAATGCTTATTTCGCAAATCCTTTTCTATAATCATCTCCAGCTAATCTGGATGGAGAATTCCCTGGGAGTTCCTTGGAAATTACTGGTAAAAACAGCAACATGTACCTTTCTAAATCCATCCCTCAGTGTTAAGTAAAACTGTTCTGCTGTGAAACTCGCTGACTAGAATGTAATAAATTTCACAATCTAATCAATGAAGTTTTACAACAGTGTCTGACAAACTGCCTGAAGACCTCTTATCCAGAAGCAGAAGTCTATAGGGAGTGCTGGCCTTTCCTATCTCCCATTTGTTCAATTCTTATTTTTTTCTTGGTGAAAAAAAAAAAATAAAATAAATATTATATTTTGCATTAGTAAACAAGGCCACTAAACCCCACTATTTATCTAGAAGCATAAAGAGATGATTTGCGTATTTTGGAGTGATGCATTGTGGGAAACCACAGTTCCTCACTTAAAACTGAATTATTGCAAATACCTTCAGTTTTAAGAAGGAATATTTTTATTTCTAATGTTGTGAAATTCAGTGTCCGGTTATTGGTTGCTGAAGATCACTTGGTGCTACTCCACACACTATTTGGACAGTCCTACTCTTTGTGCTGAGTTGTAAGTATTATACATTTTATAGCAAAAGCAAAACTCCACTGGAAATATCTCATTAACATGGCATTAACATGGCCTTCCACAAATATCACAAGCCATTTATTTATTTAATCCACCAATGGTTGATGACCTAGCTATTTAAAGTGAACCTGTCATGACAAATATGGGAGTTACCATTGTCGATTTTATTTTGCAAGTTACTTGTTCCCTGGCTGTCAAGTTCATCTTATCTCTTGCTGCTTAACAATTCAGTAGCCTGGAACATACATACAGAAAGGAATCCATTATTATCTAGGACTACTGACTCAGTAAAAAGTGAGCATGAAACCCAAGACTCTGCATATTATCCTCGGATGATCCTACTGCAGAACATCTATAAACACCACAGCAGTTATAGCATAGCAGTTACATAGTTACATACTTATTTGGGTTGAAAAAAGACATCCATCCATCAAGTTCAACCAGAAAATACACTAGCCTATACCCTCACATATCTTGGTTGATAAAAGACTTGGACTTTAAAAAGCCCTAAAAGGGAAAAAAAATCTTTAATAATTCCAGATGGTAATCAGATAAAATTCCAGAATCAACACCACCATGAATTACCAAGTAATTATAGCCATAGGTGTTTTAATTTCAAGGAAAGCATATAAGCACCCTTAAACACAGATGTAGAATTTCCTACTACTCCTTGTGGTAATAGTGGGAGATGTCCTTTATTTCGAGATTCAATTTTGAACTCGAATGATTGGGAAGAAAAAGGAGGCAGAGAAAAAAAAAACAGGAGCGCCAATATGGTGTAGTATTTTAAATTATGGAGAAATTAGACCCAACAACAAATACTACTTATCAACATGGGTTGCTCTTTGCTCTTGAGCAACCACTGTAATGAGCATGTGGAGAAATCAGTCTCCACTCAGATGGAAAGTCCTCTTCCGAACGTAGATTGCACACCAATTGAAAAGGTCCTCTGGAACCACTGGAATTCAGTTACAGGGATTGCCCCTAAAAGAATGGACCAGACTATACAGGGTGGAAGGTGCCCCAGTATGAGTGAATAATAAACAGCAATGATGGCATTAATAAGAAACAGTCTTACCGCAATATGGAGGCTAAAGATTTAATTTATTGGACAACAAATAAACAATGCATTTCTCAGGATACACCCTCTTCTTCAGGTTAATAAAATAGTGTCTCTTTCCACAAACGCACAGATTGGGAGCGTTTATTTTGGTGTCCAATAAATTACATTTTTTATCTCCGTATCGAGATAAGACTGTTCCTTATTAATACCATCATTACTGTTCATTGTTCACTCATACTTGGGCGCCTCCTCCCATCCTTTTTAGTCCCATGCCAATACACCACCAAAGAATATTTGACAGTGTCAAAAATCAAATTCCACCTGTAGTATCATCAGGGCAGTTTCTAGGTTAAATTGTTCACAGGTGGGGGGGTGTCAAAATTGGGCCCCCTCCCCCACATAGGTTTGTGATGCAGTATTTTGCATTTTGTGTTGGTCCCAGCACCATAGTAGTCAAAGTAGCCCTGGGGGGCGCTGTTACTATGAGATGAAACACAGGACGAGGAAGTAAGAACATGCTGTGCGTGGACCCCGGAAATGTATCATGATTATACGCTCTGAATGCGACGCAGCTGCGTCCTGGGCAATGTCTCACCTCACATGCCCATAGAAAAAGGGCCTGATAATATTTCTGGTGACCACATCTAAAATAGTTTTAGCAATAGCTTTACAATAAATAAGTAAAAAAACAACAACGGTAAAAAAAAAATCCCAATGTGTCATTTCCTGGGAACAGCATTTGTTTTTCTTTGAATAATGACAAGATTACAGTGATTGGAGGGCTGTTTCTGTGCTGTCAGCCTGCTTCCACTCTACATTCCACAGTGAAGCAATGTGTCAGCTGCTGTGGTTTAGAAGATCAGCCTAATCTCCTGTTGCCTCCTGAGAATGGTGCAGCCTCTCTCTCCTTGCAGCACATGTTGGCTGCAGTTGTTGGAAGTGATTTTTCTCTTCCTCCACCTATGCTTAATTAAACATTAAGATGATTTCTGTAGCTACATCTGCCACTTACGTAACTTAGCAGTTCCTGAGCAAGCGTGACAACAGTTCAGAAGATTACCATTCAGCGCGTAACAGATGCACTTAAAGTCGCCTTTCACTTTTTCAGACGCAATGAAGAAGAAAGGGTTACCTTAAAGCAAACCTGTCACAACATTTAAAGATGATGTTCGCAAAGTATTATGGAAGTGGCTAGTGATTAAGTGCAACATTTGTAGCTTAGATCTATTTTTTAAACATGCCTAGCCTCTCTTGTGAAGTTGCCAGCTGTAAATGTTTTCAGTATTCCCCGAGCTGTCTGTCTAGTCTGCTGTATGAATAGGTCCCCGGGAATTAGGATAATGAGTTTAAATGCTTGATTGGCAGCTTCTAGAATAGCAGAGGCTGCACAGAATGGGAAGAGAGATAGAAACAGTGCATCATGTGTACACTCAGAGGAGGCTTACCATCAAGCATGGCTCCCTCATATTCAAGGGGAGACCTCTGACAGCGCAACATCCTCCTATTGCTGCTGCCTTTAAAGAGGACCTGAATTCAGAACTACAGATCTGCTCTAACAAATAAGCAACAGCACAATAACCTTTAAAGAAAAACATTTGTTACAGCTTGAAGGAGACAAAAGCAAACCGAGAGCCCAATATAGTGTAGTATCTCAGTGACAATTAGTCAGGTGTAAAACAAAGTAATGGTTATACTCACAAGCGTGGGTCGCCACAAAGGCAACCACTGGATAAGCGGGCGGGGAGGATTATAACCTGACCCCGCTCAGGTTTAAGAAGTCGCTCTCTGTAGATAGGAAGGAATGAGGATACACCCCTCCAAGGGTGGACTAGACAATTTGTAAAGCAGGAACACAGAGGCGCCAAGTAGAGTAAAATCGATTAAAAACTGTTTAAAAGGGGGAAGTTGGTAGACTCACCTCCCTCGTAGAAGGAAAGACCGGACAATGGGACGTTACTCACAGTATAAAGTAACTTTTTATTAAAAGCTCCAAAGTTGCAACGTGTTTCACGAGTCACAATCCCGCTTCATCAGGCAAAAAAGTTTGGAGGGTACAAAATCGGGTCCATGGCCTGGCTGAGCTGCAATAAATCTACAGTGTGTCTACTTCCTGTTTTCATGGAAGCAGACATAGGGTTAACGTCCAATGTTTACAAATTAGCGGCTCTACCGAGATTCCTGAGCTGACACAGCTGAGAGATCAAATTACACTTGCGCTTAGTCACAGGTGAAAGGGAATTAGACAGGCTAAACTCTCTAAATACATACAGGGTGAATTTCTCTATGTTTTCCTTTTGTACACTTTAAGGAAATGTCTACACCTTATTCAATGGTTACGCTCCATGTCATGATATACAGCTATCATTAGATATTGACCAGTTAATGACAGGATGAGGCATGCTGCACTTTGTGTCTGGCTGGCTGCAGGGATGGGAGGCCATCGCGGCACAACTGCAGTCATTTGTATGGAGTGGCCTTCTCATGTGTCGTGATGAGCAGTGATCATTTAAAAGGCATACTTACAGGATTTCTATAAATGTGTCATTTAAATCATTAAGATGTATATCAAATGTGCAGTCTGTGATGTCAAGAGTCCTACACTACATGACATGTGGGTCTGACCAACTAAAGCCTCCCATGTGCTATATAATATTTCAAAAGACCAGATAAACAATATACCCCTGAAATCAAATGTTTTTCTGAAGTGCCATTGCACACTGCAGGGGCATAACTACAGGGGGGCCCAGAACTGTAAGGGGCCCCAACTACTACTTCCCTCCCTCTGTCATTAGCCCTCCGCCCAGTCCCACCTAACTGAAGAAAGAACAGCCTTTCCTGGTCAATTTTTGACACATATAACAATCGAAAATTGATGGAGTTTGTAATGGAAGCTAAGATCCTCCATGTTTGCAGCCAAGTTGTCTTTATTGCTACTAGAGCCCCAGTTTGTTGTGTGTGTTTTGAGTGCAGAAGGTTAATGACTGTTTAATAGAAATGGGGGAATATAATGTTCCCTGCAGTGTAACATCATCCATGGATGCCCTACGTATGGCCAAGAGTGGAATCCTGTGTGGCAGATATTAAAAGAGATAGGCCTACAGACTCTGTTCATGAATAGATGTTTGAAACATACACTATATCACTACAGTACTTGCCAAAGCTCATGCGCTTTAAGCAAATCATTCCAAACGTCTCACTAGCGAATCAAAAGGAGGAATATGACAGCTATGCAATTAGCAACATGAAGGAAAAAAAAAATCAGCGCTGGCAGCCTTCATATTTTTATCGTGTCAGGTTCACTTTAATTCACTCTACCTTCCCAGCAGTCTATAATCTGTCTTTCCACATTTCACTTTAAATAGCCTCTGGCAGTGTTGAGGAACATGCGGCAAATGGACCATGTGACCATCTACAAATTAAAAATCATCCGTCTGCCTACATTAAGGAGGTAGCATCCATTAACATTTATCTGCAGAATAAATGCTCTGCTTTAACATGTGTCTATTTAAGGGAGCAGCGATATAAAAATGTGAATTCCCAGCCAGTAATCTAGAAGCCGGCAGAAAGGGAAGACATACAATGCTTTCATTTTGCAAGGGCAGCAAAGAGATAAGAAAGCTACTGAAGGATTCAAATCATCTGCTTCAAAGCCAGAAGCTTTTGAGGCATAGAAAGACTACGTATTATAGTATGTAGGAGAAAACTTTCATGCTGTTCCCATGAAAGGTATCACCACCCATAAAGGAACAGTGTTCCCCAAGACTAATAAGGCTTTCACAGATCTGCACTACAAAGAGTTTATAATTTTTTTTCTTTCCTCCTGTTCTTTTTCCGCTACTTTATTTCATCGGCGGCGCTTCGTCGGGGGGTATCAAGGCCACGTAATTGGTACGGATTTTTCTGTGTCAGTTTCCAGCTAGGGCTCGGGCACAATGCTTTATGATTGAAAAGTACGGGTGGGGGAAGAAAAGAAGTCTGACAACACAGAACAAAGTTTCCGAGGCAAAAGTTCTGAAAAAGCCCAGACCTTTACAAAATCGCTAACTCGGATCTTACAAAGCCCTTGAGGGAAAAGTGTCATATTTCCTGCATTTACAGATAGCGGTTCGGGGCGGCCAACAGATGACTGCTGCTGAAATACGGATGTCAGCAAGTCAAAGGCTCAGAGAAGCTTCTGCAATCCCACAGACGCTGGAAACTGATAATTAGAAGCAAGAGGAGAATCCAAACGAAATTTCAGAGTACACCTGCTGTGAGAGCCAAACAACGCTTGGGAGATGAAAAATGGAAGGAACAAGTGTTAATACAGCTGAATGAATAAGAAACACTGAGAGCCCAATATAGTGTAGTATGTATTGGAAACCGTGAATAAATGTAAGTGTGAGATGAATATACTCACAAACATGGGTTACCTCTTAGGCAACCACTGTGGATGCAGGTGAGGAGATTAGACCTGTCCTCACTCAGGATTAAGATGTCGCTCTCTGTAGATCAGGAAAATAGGGGTAGGTCACCCCTCCACCAGGGGTGGACACAGTATTATCGTAAGAGAACAGAGGCGCCAGCAGGATAAAAGGTAATACAAATTTTAAAATTTGCTTGGAGGCAGTGGTGGACTTACCTCCGGAAAGCAGACTCAAAATACTGTCTGAATTAAACAAATAAATTTATTATTGGTACCCCAAAAGATGCAACGCTGTGCCTGCGAAACGCGTTGCATCTACGTAGCAATCCCCGCATTCTCAGATCCACAGGTTCTAATAATCTAGTCATACCCAGAGTCCACTTGGAAACTTTTGGTCCCAGAGCCTTCTGTCATGCTGCCCCTATGTTTTGGAACTCCTTACCTCAGCAGATCAGGACTGCTCCATCCCTGGACGTGTTTAAATCCAGACTGAAAACCCACCTGTTCAGTTTGACATTTGCAGAAATATAACTTTTGTTGTGTGAATACTTCATCCTACTACCAATTACCGAATCTGAGAGAGCCTAAGCGCTTTGAGTCCTATGGGAGAAAAGCGCTATAGAAATGTTATTGTATTGTATTATAATAAGAGCTGAATGAAGGATCATTCATGATGGAGAGAGCTAGTTGTGGTTTAAGGGGAATTCATGGCATAAAAAGGAACCCGATTAGAACTCCCATTGCCTGTTTTTATTGGCACATACATTAAAAATCTTGTTTTCAGTTTAAAAGCTGGAGCAGTGATCATGTGACCTGATTGGAGAATACATTAAAAATAGTGTTTACATTTTCAATTTGTAATCTGTTGTGGTCATGTGATCTAAGAATGGCCAATCTCAGCTTTGGGTGTTCATGTAAGCACACTATTCTGTGGGGGGGACATGGGTGGCACTACACTTGGGCACACTGCCCCCATCTCCCACCAGGAATCACTGCGCCCCGCTGAGTGCCCCCCTCCACCCCGCTCAGTAACATACAGTTAACTGTTTCCAGGCTTCAGCAGCTTACAGTCAACAGTATAGGGTCTGTAAAAAATTCTCCATATCAAATTATAAAATTTAAAATATGTGCAAACATATACAAATAAGAAGTATGTTTTTTTCCAGAGTAAAATGAGCAATAAATTACTTTTCTCCTATGTTGCTGTCACTTACTGTAGGTATTAGAAATCTGACAGAAGTGACAGGTTTCGGACTAGTCCATCTCTTCATAGGGTATTCTCAGAGATCTATTTATTTTCAAAAGCACTTAGTGAATGGCAGTTGCTCCGTCCAACTGCCAAAAAACTGTGTAAGGAGCAGGGAAGCTGGCCAGCATCGTTTTTTAAATTATTTTTAGGGAATATCTTTATAAAAAATAAAAGCCTTGCTGAGAATGCCCTATGAAGAGATGGACTAGTCCAAAACCTGTCGCTTCTGGCAGATTTCTACTGTCTACTGTAAGTGACAGCAACATAGGAGAAAAGTCATTTATTGCTCATTTACGCTGAAAAAATGTACTTCTTATTTGTATATGTTTGCACATATTTTAAATTTTACTATTTTTCGCTATAGTGCCCCTTTAAGTAAACCAATGGTCTTATCTATTTGCCATAAATACCTCACAATCCTGGCGAGATTCCTTGTAATTAATGTATCTGGATGACACTTTCTATTACAAAAAAATTCTCTCTAACCCATTCTGATTGTATATTCTAACGATGTAAGTCAATAGGAATAGAGTCTAAAGAAGGCTTGCAAGCTGAAAGCTTACTGTTCACCTTTTAAATTAGCCAATAAACTAGAGCTTGTGTTTTACAGACATGAAGTTTTGAATCAGGATAATAATCCTGATTCATGTCAGCACAGTAGCAAAGTACACCTGTAGGTAGCTTTTCTTCAATATTAGCAGCAACATTTGGACAATCTGCTCTGCTCAAAAGCCTCTGAGTTCTGTTTGTGATGTCTACATTTGGTTCCTATCATTACTGAACTAGTTAGCCTTAATTTTACCACCTGAGTTAGGCAAAAAATATCTAAAGCTCACTATACAAACATGGATTTTGATCAACCAAATGGAACCCACCAGCCAGCCATCGTTCCCCCCTCAATAAAATTGAAACTAGGGCCGCCACTGGTGGGGGATCAGGATTTATGCCCTGGCTGTTCACAGAAAAAAGGGGCATTATGTCTCTTGCCCTGGATTCATCCTACTCCACATGTGGGGAAGACTGGTCATAGTGGCCAGAGCAATCCTGTGTCCATCATTCTCACTTCCAAAATGAAGGGCAACCAGACATCTTTACATTTGTGGTGTACAGTTAAACGAAGAATAATCGAAATGTTTTATTGAGTGTGAAAATTAACTTTAAAGTGAACTCCAAATAATAAACACTGTGTAACAAATAAGTAACGCGGGGAACTATTTTATTTACATCTGTTTTATGTATGTGCATAAAAAACTGATGCAGCCTTTTAGAGTCTAGTGGGTGAGGGAGAAATGCCATTGTAGGTGGAACACTTGGGGACTGAAGCTATAAAGAGAGACGTTTTCTCTTCCAATAACCTATCGGACTCATTAACATTTCATTTTCTTTAATTAACTTGCAGCTGATTAGGCATTTGAAGTTAACTCAGGCAAACCAACGTTTTCTCTTTTTCTGGCATCACCTCCTTGGTTTCCCTCAGAACTTAGTCTGCACTGTTATTGTGAGATGTGCTAGAGCAGTGTTTCTCAACATTTTATAAGTGTGTACCCCTTTTAAAACCCTGTACTCCTCGAGTACCCCCTAGCATAGTAAACATGATCACAAGTACCCCTTGACAAATATATATTTAATCATAGTACATGATAATTGGTTCTAAACAATGTGCAAGCATTTATTATTGCTTTTAATTAGCTAAAATACTAATTTGATGTTTAGAGTAGGCCTTTTGTGGAATGTGCAGTGTATAAAGTCACCTATACAGTAGATATGTACACATCTCGCGGGAATAATAACGTATCTGTGCTGTGAGCAAAAAACGGAGTGTGAAATGGGGATTATTAAATTGACTGGTTCAGAAACACCTGTTTGCATGATAACCACAGATACATATGCATGTGGTAATCATGTGACCTTTATTTTATCCTATATTACACACACATATGTGACTAGGACTCATTATACATTATTTCAAATGTATTTTTCCCAATTGTAGTATAGAAAATAATAGGGTCAACTTACATATTTACACACCCACTGCTATATATGGCCTGATATCCTCCGGTTGCAGAGCAGCACCGAGAAGCAATTCAAGAAAGCTCTAGTTACCTGACATTGCTGCATTGACTCACCTCACAGGGGGGCTGATGGATGGATAATGGGGTATGTAAGAAGGGCTCTCTCCCACTAGGAACTGATCCGAGCATTTTGACGGATCGCTCCTAGTTTGCGTTTAGAACGATAACATGAAAGTCTATTTGACTTTCATGTTAGCTTTCACATTAGATGAAGTGTTCCAGAGCGTTACGTTACAACGCATCTGGGAGCTTTGTAACGTCCAGCCGCTGGGTTTTCCCATCAAGTAAATCAGAACTACCGCCGCTAATCAACGTCACACAATAACTTCCCCTGACGTCTTGCCGTAGACCATTAACACGTGCAGGAAATCGGCTCCTGCACGCGTTTGGTAATGTGGAAGAACCCTTAGAGCTACAGATGGCAGGAGAGGGAGCGTCACATGTGATGTCAGAGGTATTTTGTTTTGGGTAGGTACAGAGTAGAGGGAGGAAGTAGGGAACAAGTATGGTGTATTTTAAGGAAACAATGGTGTTAATAAAATAGTTGAGTCACAACATTAAGTAAAAATATTAACAAGAAACAAAACAGGGCCTTACCAACAAGTACCTACGACTCAGGCTAGCGCTTCTGTGAGTGTTCTAGTGAGCAGAGATGCTTTATATACTGTGAGGGGGGCTAATTAACCAATGGGGTGTTAAAACATCATGAGCAAGCTCAGTCGCATGCGGAGGCAGCGGCAGCCATTCAAATTCAAAATGAATGATCTGCTAATATTGCATTCATAGTGAACTACAGAAACATCTAGAAGTGTCTAGTAAATAAATGCACAAAAGAGTCAACATAAGAACTGGGGACATTTCTTATCCCACCAAAATTGCAGTTTCGCTTAAAGCTGGATTCACATAACTATTTGCCCAACTCACAAAATGGCTGCCTCTGTGGTGCCGCGCTGACAAGTGCCCTTTACCTAATCATTTACGGAAGAGAGAAAGTAGTAACAAAGTGGAAGTCAAAGCAAGGCCAGGCCACACAAAAAAATTCTAAATAAGTAGAATATTAAGATAATTAAATTCCGTCTGGCTGTTCTGACATTTCTCAGCAGTACTTCAGGAGGGATTAATTACTGGGCTGGTGGTGTGATGACAAGCGCTATTAATGCTCTGCCCGGGCTGGGAGGGACCCACAAGCTGCCATTTCATAAATCAATGTTTTGCCAAAGAAGACAGAACTTTTCTAGGCATCCACCTTGTTTGTTTACAAAAGCAGCATTATTCCTAATTAATGAGGCCGTCACGCCGGATTGTCAAGCCTTCTGTTTCTGGCTGAAAGGCTGACAGCGTACGAGAATGCCTGGAATCTGATGCCTTTACCATGTTTTCTATACCGTTTCCCCACCGTGTCTCCTCTTACACTATAGAAATGAAGTATTACTAAAGATTGGAATAATATTTATTCATTATGGTGGTTTATTTGTATCCAGCATAATTTGATGCAGAAAAGAGGAAAACATTGTCAATTGCTGTTATTAGACCTTCTCTGCCCACCAACCTGTAGCTGAAATTAAACTGTACTTTATAGGTGCCCATTAACCACCCTGGCGTTCTGATAAGATCGCCAGGGAGGCTGCGGGAGGGTTTTTTTTTTAATAAAAAAAAACTATTTCATGCAGCCAACTGAAAGTTGGCTGCATGAAAGCCCACTAAAGGGCGCTCCGGAGGCGTTCTTCCGATCGCCTCTGGCGCCCAGAATAAACAAGGAAGGCCGCAATGAGCGGCCTTCCTTGTTTTGCTTAGATCGTCGCCATAGCGACGAGCGGAGTGACGCCATCGACGTCAGCCGCCTCCGATCCAGCCCTTAGCGCTGGACGGAACTTTTTGTTCCGGCTACGCTGGGCTCAGGCGGCTGGGGGGATCCTCTTTCGCCGCTGCTCGCGGCGGATCGCCGCAGAGCGGCGGCGATCAGGCAGCACACGCGGCTGGCAAAGTGCCGGCTGCGTATGCTGCACTTTATTTGATGAAAATCGGCCCAGCAGGGCCTGAGCGGCAGCCTCCGGCGGTGATGGACGAGCTGAGCTCGTCCATACCGCCAGGCTGGTTAAGCATAGTCTCCCAAATGACTGATCGGATTTAGTCCATTCTTCTACCGATCATTCCAATGACCCAAATTTCTATTATTAGTCAGATCTGATTGCGTATCACTTTCATCTCTATTGGTGGGCCTGAAAAATTGTTTCCAATCGATCACAACAATCGGAACAGACAATCATTTGGGAAAACGGTTTATAGATGGGCATCTTAAAGTGGACCTAAACTCTTGCACAGGAAGGAAAACAGAGAAATGCACCCTTTATATATTTAGAGAGTTTAGCCTGTCTAATCCCCTTTCATCTGTGTCTAATCACAAGTTGTAATTTGAGCGCTCCCCTGTGTCAGCTGACTGCATTGGCAGATAAGCTCATTTGGAAGAACAGGATGTTAAGAATATGTCTGCTTTCATGAAAGCAGGAAGTAGAAACACTGGAGAGTTATTTTAGGATTTGTATCAGCCGTAACAAAGAAATGTTTTTCTTTAAAGGTTTTTATGCTGTTGCGTATCATTTAAAGAACAGAGGAAGTTCTGAGCTCAGATCTGCTTTAAAGTTCTGTTGCTGGTATACAAAGCTTTGCAGGTGCTGCTCTCTCTAGGCATGGCCTCCACAAGTCTGAAGATGTCCTGTGGTATTTGGCACCGAAGGTGGGCCTTCATTGGTCTGAATTATTTGTCCAGCACATCCCACACATAAACATACAGAAGAGCCCAGTTCTAATTGCTCATGTGCTGATTGAGGGTGCCTTCAGTGATGAACATGAAATATATGGGCACTGCATCTAGTTGCAGTTTTCTGCTGACTTTATGCCCATGTATTCAGTTTGGAAATTGACTAATCAAATGAGACAACCACGGCATTTGACTGCTCCACTTCTAAAGCACCTGAATTTACATGAACTTTACATAAGCTCAGAATTATTAGCATGCCACTGACAATCCCTAGTGGCAACTATAATATCTGGCGCAGGGTGGGGGAGATAAGCAATGCTTAGTTAAAGAAGATGGCTCTTGTCTCTCATAATATATGGCAGACACAGAACTAGATTTTTGGAAGGGCCACAGAGGCACGGGCCCTGGGGCGTCTTCTGTCCAATGGGATGGATGGACATGGAAGAGGAGGAAATAGAATAGTACTGCTACAAATGGGAAACAACACATGGAAGAGGGGATCTGCTGCCAGAGGAAGCTGTACATGAAAGAGAGAGACTGCCATACATGAATGCTGCACACAGAAGAAGGTGTACATGGCTTTCTGCCACCCAGTCACTTTGGCACATGCTGAGCCAAACAATGGAAATACTGGGTGGTGTTAATTACTATTCCCCCTCCAAGTTGTAGCATCTTGGAAGGAGCAGTAATTTGGGGTCCGGTGATCGCCAGCATCCAAATTACACTGCTGTGTGGCCATAGATATAATAACATTATATCTATGTCGGTGTGTGTCCAAGTCAGGCGCAGCCTGGGGAAGAGCGCGACTTGCCTCAGGAAGAAGGGGATTTTACATGGAATGTAATAGAGCTGTAGCAAATGGAAGGAGAGGCATAAGAATGTTGGCATAGGGGCAGATAAAGTATAAATCTGGCCTTGGGCGGACATATATCATACGCATCATCAGTCAGTGAGCTAAGCATATGGTGTGAATGAAAACCACAAAAATACTGAAAAACACACGCACACACACACATGGAAAAGATGCAGGAGAAAAAAGACCCACATGTATAAGCATTGGAGGAAAGCAATGACAACATTTTCTGTGGGAAGCTGAAGAAACTGCTACAGAGCAAAGCAGACCTACAGCTGGAAAACAAAATACTGAATTTACACAGAAGTGATAAAAATCCAGCTGACAGTGCCAATCAAACTTTAGGACATTCTTGGAAGTTTTAGACAGAGGGTGGCCAGTAATGCTCACAAGGCATTACACCAGAAAATCCCCATGAGTATCTGACACATGGAAGTTCTCACATACCACGTTTCTCTTTCATGAAAGAGAATGCAGCATTTAAGACCAATTTTCTTTCATTTTCTTTCATTTGAATCTCCTGCCAGGTATTTTGTACAAGCCGCTGTTTGGGCTCCTGAATCAGTGCGAGCGGCAGGTGTGGCTGGTCCCTTGACCTCCATGATGAAACTCACTGTGCTTTAACTGCATCATTTTATGTGCACCTGGTCCGGCTAATACACATTTGAAACATCCTCTTTAAATTTAAAAACAAATGGCAGAAAATTGAATACTAATTTGAAACAGGTGCTTTTCAACGCATGTTCAAGATGCAAAACAATTTAAATAAATTACTTAATAGAAGCATCTACTGTATAATTCATTTGCAAATAACATTACAGGGAAACACCGTTTTAAAGTCTGGGTAACATGTTGTGAGGATAATATACAGTTTGCACAGAGAAGAAATCAGCTGTAAGAAAAAAAATAAACCTGAAACTGCGCCTGTGCACAAAAAGAACAGAAAAGTATCAACAGGAACTGTGCAGGTCAAATACCAAGCCCTCTAAACTGCCTGTAACAATAATGAAAAAGAACTTAAAGTGGACCTCTGCTGAGAAAAAGAGCCAGAATGACACTTGGTATGGCTGTTTCCCCTCTTTTTTTTACCCAAATGCAGCAACAACTGACTACTTACATAAGCAGCAATACTGCATTGTGGCAGCTCTAGAATGCAACATACTGTGGCTGGTACTACACTGTTTCTCTCTCTAGCAGAGTACCGCTCAGGCCACACTATGAGGCTCCTCCCACCCACAGATGTCACAATCTCGTAGCAGTCTACTGTTTCTACTTAGCATTCTCTGCAAAGGCTGAAAACTGTCATGGCAGTTTTTGATAAAGGGGGCCTGACTAACCAACAAAACCTAGATTTTATAGCACAAGTGGTTAGTTTTTAGGCATATTTTCCTGGTACTCCATTGTAATTTCTGCTGCCTCAGCTGATAGTGTGGGGTTATTTTTACACTGGAGGTCCACTTCAACTTAAGCCAGACATTTCTTAAAGAGACACTGAAGCAAACAAATATTATGATCTAATGAATTGGTTGCGTAGTATGGATAATTACTAGAACATTAGTAGCAAAGAAAATATTCTCATATTTGCAGTTTACACACTACTCAGCATTCTAAATGATTATACAGAGCAGGCCAGTGAACTTTTGAACTGTCCTATGGAGAGAAAAAGAAAATACACTACTGGAAATAATATGAGACTCCTATCTCTGCTCCTAATGTCTTTTTTCTTAGCGGTACTACACATACAAATCATTATTTCATAATTTTTTTTTCGCTTCAGTGTCTCTTGAAATAATGTCTCCATCTCCAGGAAAAAGATTATATTCTGGATAATGTGGAAATGAGTTTTAGTTTTCTATGCTGTCTGTGTTTCCATTGGAAACAGAAACAAAGATGTGTATAATTAAAATCTTTATGTATCCCAGCTGCAAAAAAGGCATCATGTTGTGTGTGTGCGGCTGTTCTGTGTAGAGAAGCGCAAGTCATTACAGCACATCCAGGAAAAGAGGATGGGCATAATGTTACCTCATTCTGGAGTAGACTTCTAGGTAAGCAGTGAACCAAAGACACACACAGAGATGAGAATTCTCTGAAATCATTTGCACCAATAAGTATACTGCTATACTTGTTTCATGCTTAGAGGGGAATGCTTCCAGCACCACAAAGTTACAGCAACTGCAGACTGAAAGGTCATTTTTAATAAGATTCACTTACAAAATGATTTATGTAGCATTTTTGTAATTTGTTTTATTCAGTTTTTTGTTTTTTTTTTGTTAATGTTCTCAGAGCTTAGATGTAGCCCTTTGTTTTTATATCTGAACCATGCAAGAAAGCCATCAATATGGTGGGCTAGTTAGAAATTCTATGGTTGGCCATACAGTATATATTTTCATTGTTTGATTATATAATAGAATCGGTTCTAACTTTGAAAATGTTCTCAAACATTTTCATAAGAATTACCCATGTAGTGGGTTGTTGCAGCAGGACATTTTCAGGAACCAGGTAGTCAGGAAACCTTAAAAATCTCAGTTGGAGCCTAATGAGTAAAAAGCCTCCTTCAGATGCACAAGGACTGCTACCAAGGGGGGGTTGGAACTTTATTCCTCAGTTGACAGTGTGGGGCTGAAGGCTGTACAGAACCATCACTAGCCTCCATTCTATTGCTATGGCCTGACATTGTGGCACAGCATGAAGGGACACGGAGTGGGTGGGGGGAGTACAACAACAACAATGCCCTTAGGCCCCGTTTACACTTAATCAGTTGGTGTGCGTTAGTGTGCATTCGTATTCGTTGGTACGTGTTAGTACGCGTTTTTCCATTGCAGTGCATTGTGACAAAGATTTCAGTTAAAACGCGTTAATTGTGAATGGTGCCACAGGAAAACATGGGCATTACTTTGAAAATCAGTTTTCTTTCCGTTTTAACTGAGAGCAACTGATTTAGGCCCCATTCACATTACAAACGCGGACGGCCATGCATGCGGTACACAACGCGTACGAACGCACGCCATCCACGTTTGTATGCGTTGCGTAGCTGATCCCATCACTAAAAAGTGAATGGGACAGCCACACGTTTTGGCAAAAAATGCCTGCAGCATGCGTTCCCGGACCGTACAGGTGCGGAACGCATGCAGTGTGAACATCAGACAGTGCACTCTATGCACTGTCTGATATCGTGCGTGTCGGCCACCTGCACGCGTTTCCAAAACGCGGCTGGAAACGCGTGCAGTGTGAACGGGGCCTTAGTGTAAAAGGGCCCTAAGCCAGTGCTCGGCTGAGACAATCTGCCAGCAGGTTGATGAGCCACAGTACACACACTACATTCTCGGCAGAAGTGGCCCGCCTCGGTCAAGAACCATCTAGAATGTGTACAAGCAGGGCTGTGGAGTCGGAGCAATTTTAGGTACCTGGAGTCAGAATCTGAGGTTTCATAAACTGAGGAGTTGGATGATTTTTTACCGACTCCATAGCAGCACTGTGTACAAGGCATAAGTTACTCTGTTAAAAGTGGAACTAGCTCCCTCCCTGGCGTTCTATTAAAATTGCCAGGGAGGCTGCGGGAGGTTTTTTTTTTTTATAAAAAAAAAACTATTTCATGCAGCCAACTGAAAGTTAGCTGCATGAAAGGCCACTAGATGGCGCTCCGGAGGCGTTCTTTCGATCGCCTCCAGCGCCCAGAATAAACAAGGAAGGCTGCAATGAGCAGCCTTCCTTGTTTTGCTTATATCGTCGCCATAGCGACGAGCGGAGTGACGTCATGGATGTCAGCCGACGTCCTGACGTCAGCCGCCTCCGATCCAGCCCTTAGCGCTGGCCGGAACTATTTGTTCCGGCTGCGCAGGGCTCGGGCGGCTGGGGGGACCCTCTTTCGCCGCTGCTCGCGGCGGATCGCCGCAGAGCGGCGGCGATCAGGCAGCACACGCGGCTGGCAAAGTGCCGGCTGCGTATGCTGCTTTTTATTTCATAAAAATCGGCCCAGCCGGGCCTGAGCGGCGACCTCCGGCGGGAATGGACGGATATACTCGTCCATACCGTCAAGGAGGTTAAAAATGTATTGCAGACTTCTGGTTTGAAGGGACTGGCTCCTGAATTCCTGACGTACACACACAATTGTGCCTTCTTAAAGTGAACCCGAGGTGAAAATACATTTATGAGTTAAACAATTGTATTTATCCTTCTACTCCTGAAAACGTGAGTGTGTACAAATGGTCGTTCAGCTGATAAAGCTGGTTTAGACGGATCCGCTTGGCGGATCGGTCAAATCCACTCTCATCAGCTGAAAGATCGTTTGTACACACGCCTGATTTGACGTCCAAACGACCGGTCGTTCAGACGTCCAAACTACTGGTTGTTTGGAAAAATCAGACGTCTGTAGGCATTATGACAGTCTAACATGTCTAACATTACTTATCTGGTGAGAGAGCACCGTGTGGGGTGAGGTGTCGGCTATATACCCTTTGTGAAGCTAGCTGAAACAAGTGCAACTGTGAAAGAGAAGACGTTTTTTGCACTCGGCGCACTGTGTCTATATTACATTTAGTACATACGGACTGAACACCGGTGCTTTGGTTTGGTTGCTTATTTTTTTTATAAGTGACAATTAAGTGAGAAAACAACAATATACTCTGTGTACAGCCTTGAGGAAGATGCCAGCGCTATATAAATACTAAATAATAATGATATACAGTATTTGTATACACATGAGCAATAATTGCCCAAAGTTATCCATTAGGCGAGATCGTTTGCCTGCGATCCATCCATCTATTTTGAAGTTGTTGGGCTGTTTCTCATCAAACAACTGTCTGAAGTCTGTTCGTGAATCGTTTGTTTCCAAGGACTTTTATCTGGTGTGTGTATGTTGCATGCCAGGGCCATACTTCCAACAGATGGCTGGATTAGTCTAATTCCTTTAACCAGATACAATAGTAGAAATCTACTTGTTAATAAAAGGCAGGGAGACTTTTTTAAATCAACTCTTTTTTTTCCAGAAAATAAATCATAACTAATGGAAAATTGTAATTATTTAATAGATTATGCTGTTTATGATCACCCATCCAATCAATCACAATGTAACTTTTGCTTTGATTTAACTCATTTAATCAAGTCATTTGAAAGACCCCATCATGTATGTCCAGCACACAGCTTGTGTCCCAGGGATATATAAAATAACTGCTCTGTCGACAGGTTTACAGTGCTTTACAGTCCGCTGATCTGCAAGGAATATACCCCCTGGCACACAGCCAGGAACCTGAATGGTGAAAGTAGCTTGGAGAGAATTATAATCACATCCATCCATCTCAGCTAAACAGATCAATCATAGTCACTGTCACGTTTTCGAACAGATAATAATGTACCATAATACAGCTGCAAACAAAACAAAAACTAAAGCTCAGCCTATCTCCATCTGCAGCAGGGACGGGATTCTATCAGTAATGTTTAGTGGATGCCTTTGTTGGGGCCAGATTCACAGATCACACTAGGGGCTTGTAAATGATGACAGTCTTTGACACAGACCCCACCCCCTTTGTCAACAGCATGATGCCTACTGTAAAGATGAAGTCTGCTGTGTGCTGTGGAGACTGCATGCTGTCTGCTTAAAGATGAATCATAACCCAGGATTGAACATCATCCCAATCAGTAGCAGATACCCCTTTTCCCATGAGAAATATTTTCATTTTCTCCAATAGATCATCGGAAATTGTTACGGGGCAGGGGCGTAGCAAAAGCCATTGCAACCATAACAGGTGCTATGGAGCCCTGGAGCATAGGGGGCTCAGGTGGTACTTAATGTAGTCATCATTAACTTTCTTATGTTCCTACCACCTAAAACTTTGTCTCTGTGCCCATGAACTATGTGCAGTGTTGTTTGCATGAGAATGTAAATTGCCGAATTAACTCATACCCATACGGTAGGGGCAGGTGGCATTGCTTAGGAGTGCCTACATCTGAGGCTCCCATGAAAGTTTTGCTATGGGGCCCCATAATCTCAACCTACACCACTGTTAGGGGGTGTGATTTTACATAAAGGACTTTCATTGACCTGCAGTAGCAGTGGGGTAAACTACTGCAATGCACCGTGCCAGAGTGAAAGGGCCCTGAGACCTTCAAACTTTTATTTTAAAAATAGGAGCAGAATCGCGAAATTGTGTTCTGTTCACATGCTGGAAAAGTCAGTGAAGACACTCAGTCAACAATGAGTTAATAATCTCTATTCTAGCATGAATCCAAAACACAAAGTACTCAGAATAGAACTAGGAATGACAGTCTACCCGCAACACTCATAATGAAGATTGCAGTGAATTTTCAAACTCATTTAGCAGCCAAGAGAACCTAGCGCTAAATGATGACATTTTCTAATGATCCCAGACACTGCAATGGCTGCATCTCAGAAAACATCTCTATTCTGCTTAGTGGGAGATTTATAAAGTTGCAAAATTGCCCTTGCTGTCATTCGGTGTACAGGAATGTGTCCACTGGTTGAACTCGATGGACGCAAGTCTTTTTTCAACCCAAATAACTATGTGACTACTAGGGGAAGTGCAAGGATTTATATAGCTCTGTCCATTCCTGATCATTCGATCTGAAGGTCATTATAATGTGACCTACTTTTACCTTCCTAATCCTACAGGGATGTTTAACCACTTCACCACTGAGGGGTTTTACCCCTTGAGCACCAGAGCAATTTTCACCTTTCAGCGCTCCTTCCATTCATTCGTCTATAACTGTATCATTACTTATCACAATGAAATGAACTATATCTTTTTTTTCCGCCACCAATTAGGCTTTCTTTAGGTGGGACATTATGCCAAGAATTATTTTATTCTAAATATGTTTTATTGGGAAAATAGGAAAAATGTGGGGAAAAATCATTTTTCAGTTTTCGGCCATTATAGTTTTTAAATAATGCATGCTACTGTAATTAAAACCCATGAAATTTATTTGCCCATTTGTCCCGTCTATAAAACCATTTAACATTCAAAAAGAGGTGGCGCTCACAGTGGGTTAACAGCACATTCCTTTCCCAAAACTTTCATATGGCACTCCTGATAAGTCATACGTGACGAAATGCTAATGCGGAAGCGGAGGCAGCGTTCCTGAGCGGCGGTGAGGCGGGCACGGACGGACACACCACTGACCGAGCGCGCGGCGGAAGTAGAGTGGAACCACACGGAAACCCGGAGCCTGCCAGCCTGGCCATCAATACGGGGGAGAGCCTGTTTAAGAAATTACTCTGAGCGCTTTTTTATCGTGGAGCATGTGAGTGTATTAACATTTTAGTAATAAACATTTTAAAGTAATATTGCACTATATGGAGTTTTTCTATTGAGGTTGATGCTTAATCGCAAAAGAAGCAGGAGACCTGTTGGAGGAAGGAAACTTTGATATTGGTTGCCAGATAGGTGGGGGACGACCCGGGAACGGTCCCATGGCTCATTTGGACCACTTAGCTGGTCTAAAATTGCGGTGAGTGGCACACAAAGGGTGCTGGTGGTGGCCTATCCTTCTGTGAGGAATAGCAGGAAACAGCATCTGTTTATGAAGATCTTTTACATAGTTCTTATGGATTTTAATCATGGAGTTTTCATGTGCCTCCATATTAAAGTTTTGGGAAAGGAATGTGCTGTTAACCCACTGTGAGCGCCACCTCTTTTTGAATGTATTACGTATGTGGAGGAGGCGAACCAGTGGTTATACTTTTTTTAGTAGGAGGATACTGTGGTGTCCCCATTTTTTACGCTGAGAGCGCAAACCTCTTGTGATTGAATAAAACCATTTAAATTATGTCCCTATCACAATGTTTGGCGCCAATATTTTATTTGGAAATAAAGGTGCATTTTTTTCAGTTTTGCGTCCATCCCTAATTACAAGCCCATAGTTTATAAAGTAACAGTGTTGTACCCTCCTGACATAAATATTTAAAAAGTTCAGTCCCTAAGGTAACTATTTATGTATTTTTTAACTGTAAATTTAAAAAAAAAAATTTAATTACAAAAAAAAAAAAAATGGGGAGTGTGGGAGGTAATGAGTTAATTTTTTGTGTATAAGTAATGTATTTGTATGTGAAAGATGCTTTAGGGTGTAGTGTTACTATTTGGCCACAAGATGGCCACAGTAACATTTTTTTATGCGACCTGCAAGCGTCCTTCCGGACGCTTGCAGGAAGTACAAAGAGGCTGGGAACTTTTTTTTTTCCACAATGATCGCGCTGCTTATCGGAGAAGCAGCGGATCATTGCGGGGCTTAGATCAACGAACGGGAATGGATTTTCCCGTTTATTGATCTCCGGGCGAGCGGGCGGCGGCGTGCATGCAAGCGTGAGTGGGCGCATAAGTGAGCGGGAGCGCGGGCAGCGGCGGAGCGCGGGAAGTACGGATTTCTCCGTCCCTGGTGGTAAAAGGATGGGAAAAGGGACGGAGAAATTCGTACGGGTGGGGGTAAAGTGGTTAATATTCAGGACCCAGGACAAGATCTTGTTCTGTGTGCCACTCAGCAAACACCCAATTGTTGGATAAATCCCAATAAGCAGTGGGAATACATGTGTAGTACACGCAACCACCTAGTCTAAAAATTCAACAACTCTAGGGATGTTCAGCGTAAAACTGAACTAATTTCATAGAGCATCAGTATGTCTCTTCGTAGTCAACTGTTTAAGTCATATATTGTAAAATATTACATGTAAAAGGTGTGGCCATTCAGGGCTACACTAAGTAAAACTGTACCTAGCAATAAAAAGATGTATAAATTAACAGAGGATAACTACAAAACCCCAGAACAATTTGTTGGGCCCCAGCATTCACATCTCCTCCCCCCGTAATGACCCTCACAACTAGAAGACCCATCTCCCAGGAATCATAACAAGTTTGGTAACCTTAACAATGTGGCCACAACACTCCCGTTGGAAGGGCATGCCCTATATAGAAGTAGAGAGGAGAGCACTCCTATAGTGCAATAAACTTCTTTATTAGATAATCACACAATTAAGATGCACTTACATTAATCCAAAGTAAAATCTCAAGTATGAGGCCACCCATGTGTGTGCTCTCCGTTCTGAGGTCTGGCCAGGACCTGGGATTACAGTGAAAACTCTCTATTGTAAACTCCTGGAGGTTCGGGAGATTAATGGGGCGTGTCCTCATCCGTGTCAGTGCCATTACATCACTACCGGCTTTGGCATTACCTGAAGAAGGTGAGGCAACGCCGAAACGAGTAGTGACGTAACACCTAGAACTACTCAGCAGGAAAGCTGCACCAACGTGCATTACAATCAAGGGTCATAAGCCTAATGTATTGTATATTGCCAACACATTCAGTAGCAGCGCAGGATCATTTTCTTTTCACCCAGTTTGTCCATCCCCTATATAAAAAAGGGTAAAATCTTACCCTATATAAAAAGGGTAAGATTTTTAAACAACTCGACTGCTCCCCCAGAGCCCTGTGCCTTCTACAGTGGCAGGGGCTGTAAATTCTATGGTTAGTCCTTTGGGTCTGAGTCAGAGGTCGTTACCCCAAACTTCATACCTTCACTAAATCCTGCTACTCATTATCCTTTTATATCATTCATTCCATTTGTCACTGCAAATATACTTAAATAACATTGAGTAAAAATGGAAAGGGGTGTATTTGCAATGTAATTTAGTTGATGATGTAACGGTTTATCTAACTCCCCAGCAGCTTCCTCCTTTATGTAAACAGTGGGGACCCTGTAATGTTACTTACTGTGTTTGTGGAATGACATCCGCAGGCATTACAGTGGTTCTCATAGCCAGCTTACAGTGGTTCCCATTGTAGACTCTTGTATTTTCTAGTATGGCTAAAGCGTTCCATTTCAACAGCAGGTGGTAAGGAAGGAAAGATCTACAGCTACAGCTTTCTGCAAAAATAAAAAGCTCTACAGGGAGCCCATGAGGATCCACAGAATACCCAAATAGACATTGTGCTTCGGCTCATTAAGAAAGGGTGACAAAAGGTCGAGACGGAAAGACATGAGTAGTGAAGACAAGGTAAAAATAGCACGCCAGAGCGCTTTATTTCTTTTTAGGGGAATTTTGAAACTTGCATAGATGGGTTCTGAAATGGCTACAAGTCAAACATTTAGCCTAATTTAAAGTGCATATGTCACTTTCTCAAGCAAAATGATCAAAGGTCAGCATTACAGCTCTACTAGGCCAAAAGATAACACGTTTCAGTTGTTCAGCAGTAAGGTGCTGGAATCACTGGACCGGATGTAATTGCACCCGCCTGTGCGGCGAAGTGCAGAAAACACAGACTCCCGACAGCTCCAGCTAAATTAACAGGGAATGGCGCACATTTATTTATTGTTTATTTATAAAGCAACAACATATTACGCAGCGCTGGACATTTAGTTAAAGGAATCGTCAGTTTTGTTTTTGCCGACCTCGGGTACATTTTTACGCGTTGCACCACTAACGCGTAAAAATGTATGTGTTGATGTTCCTGCACCAGCGGGAATGCGTAAAAATGTACGCAATGCAGCAGTGAGTGACTACGAGGGCACAAGATGGCTGCATGGGGCTAGTAGAAGCCCCAGGTAAGTAAAACTCTTTTTTTTTTTCTTTAACTGACGATTCTTTTAAGGTTACAGACAATATTTAGGGGTAACATACAGGAATAAGACAATACAGGAATACATGAAAACCAGATCACGCAGCACAGTATGAGTACCAGGTAATGCTTAGTCAGACACTGGATGGGAGCATGGAGATTAGGCAAGTCGAGTTCACTCAGATCCATAAGATGGATGTACGGTAATGGAGGTGTGTGAACAGGTAGGAGACATAAGGAGGACCCGGCCCGAAGGCTTACAATCTATGCATTGCTATTCATGATCAGGCTGTAGATACTACACATTTATTTTCAGAGTAATTTGTTCAAACTAACAACTAATACCAGCACGCATGAAGATGGCGTTAACTGGATAGGAGGAGCTTATGGTGCATCTGGTCACCGCTTTAATAACAGGGTGGCCAAGCAGCCATCCCAACCCAGCTGAATAGTGAAACTGGATGGTTTAATACCCCTAATGTATGAACAGAATAATACTAAATGCTAGAGATTTCTTGTCTTGATTTACAGTATTTAAAAGTATTGGTGCCAATTAAGTGCGAATAAATGATCACCAATGCTTGATTTAAATCAACTGTTCTCCTTAAAGGACAGCTGTAAGGAGTGGGATATAAAGGCTGCCATATTTATTTCCTTTTTAAACAATACCAGTTGCCTGGCAGTCCTGCTGATGTACTGCATTTGTCTGCAGTAGTGTCTGAATCAGACCAGAAACAAGAATGCAGCTAATCTTGTCAGATCTGACAATAATGTCAGAAACCCGTGATCTGCATGTGCTTGTTCAGGGTCTATGGCTAAAAGTAAAAGCAGAGGATCAGCAGGACAGCCAGGCAACTGGTATTGTTTAAAAGGAAATCAATAAAGCTACCCCCATATCCCTCTCATTACTGTTGTCCTTTAAGAAGAAGTCCTGACTTTTTCCAAGGCCGGATTTGTACTTTTCCTGCCACTAGGCCAACCTTCTTGTTTTTTTCCTCTCTATGTGCAACAGTGCCCCAACACCCCCCCCCCCCCCCGCACATACACACACTTTTGTGTATAACATCCAAGTACAGCACCCCCCCCCCCCCCCTCCTGGTTCATGTACAGCTCCTTTGAACTGCATTTCGCCCCTTCCACAAGCTGCTCGCCAATTGCAGACTTCCCTTTTCATTTGCAGGCTTTTCTATATTGAGCACCCCTTTTCCACGTCTCCAGCCTCATCAGCCACACAAGGCCTGGGCCTTCCCAGAAATATGGCTGCAGCAATGTTTCCAGTGAATGGTCTCCTGGTACTCCTCAAAGTCACACACAAACAGCCAATGGTTAAGGAGATCTCCACCCAGCATCATTTGGCAAAGTAAATGAAGGTGAGTACAGGAATGTGTGTGATACATGCCTGTCAGACAGCTGTCATCTACTTGATTGAAGAGATGGCTCCCCAGAGGTTGGACATGCCACGTTTCAAATATGTGATGTCTTATGAATTTTTTTGGTCACTTATCAACAGTCAGCCTCACCTATAGTCAGTTGTTCAGATGTACCCCCAGATGCCACAAACTGGAAGTAAAGTGCACATGTTATGCATGTAATAGCGGGAACACTGTGTCCTCACCACCGACCCTGCCATCTGGAACTGGAGGAGTACTATTATGATTTCAATCCAATGTGGGAGTGCACACATCTCTAGCAATGAGTACTGAAGAATGGAGCATGGTGGGATAATATGACACAGAAAATAAGATGCCTGATTTATTAAACAATAGCCGTCAGCTATTGGTTCCATAATAAAACATTGCTGCCAGGTATGATTTAAAACTTATCTTGCATTCTGAAAGCTCTTGAAGATTGGAATAATGACCAATTATCTCAAAAATATACAAGCCTCACAAAATGGTCTCAGGAGCAATCAACAACAAATTGTTCTTTGTACTCTTAAATCACTGTGTCAAATGTCAGCTCCATAAAAGCAACAATAATAAAAATAATAATAGTGCCATTGTTCCTTCATTTAGGACGTAAGGACTTTACTTTTTCTTGAGATTTGTCAAATCCTCCTGAAGGCTGGCCTAACCTGAAATGGCCCTGTGAGAAAACACAGCAGGAACAAATACTTATTATGTGGTACTTTCTTATTTCAAAACCTCTCGGTCTTGCCTAGAGACATGGCTACAGATCATAGGGTTCCATAATAAGACTTCAGTAAGGCCATCTGCATGCTGTGATACACAGTTAGTAGAACCTGTTATGTACACAGCACTATCTGTCCTGTTAGCTAACAAGCAACAAATTGGTGCCACAATGTTTACTACTAGAGGTGTAGTCATCCTGGAAGACGATCCTCAGCACTCTGAGTGCCAGCTGTGCTGTGCAGGAACATTGGGGTACCCCTCAGTAGTTTCTATGAGGAAATATTTAAAATCGATGATAAAAAAATAAGCCAAATACCCAGGAGAGGGAAGGCTCTGGGTCCTATACAGCTTTATCGTTCCTCACTCCAGGGACGGATCTAGGGGGGGGCAAGCGGGTCTCTTGCCCCAGGCGCAGTTTGTTGAATTCTTAAAAAGGCGGAAAAATTTGGATGGGGAATGGCAGTTTAGGCGCCAAAACCTGACCTTGCCCCAGGCGCAACTTGGGGCAACTTGGTCTAGATCCGTCCCTGCCTCACTCGGTCCCCATGCCAGCGTTGGCTCCCCTGAAGTAGTATTCCACCCATTTGGTCAAATACTGCTCTCTCTGCCAAAGGGAGGCTTCGGAAGTCTTCAAGAGCCTGAGTGCTCCCGAAAATGGGCGGCTACGTACTGCATACGCCTGAGTGCCCTCTCTCAAGCATGCACAGTATGGAGCCACCTGTCTTCGGGAGGACTCGGATCCCGAAGTCCCCTCCGGCAGGGGATTCAGACGGAGGAGCTGCCGCTGCAATGAGCAGACCGAGAGAGGAGCAGGAAGGCTCTATAGGACCTAGAGTCATCCCTCTCCTTAGGTAAGTATCCAGCTGTTTTTTTAAAGATTCCAATTGACTTTAACGGAGGGGCAAACTGTAACATTTTAGACTAAGGTTTAAGATGCCATACTACCTGCCCCTGGACTTTATTGCCACTGTCATGGTGTGTTTATATATCAGCAGTTTAAATAAGCATGTCCCTAACTTCATAATCCTGCTGCTGTTTATCAGAGAGGAACTGATAATCTAAGCCTTATGCAGGGTTCACACTTATCAGTGCTGAAAACGCACATTTTTGGTTTATTTTTTCAAATGGAAATTTTCAGAAAATATGTGCATTTATCTGCATTAGATCAGATGCATTTTGACATGGCACCTAATGATTTTTAATGACAAACCGCATGCGGTGTGTGAAATTATACTCCAGGGTTGTAAATTCTTTTTCCACATGTAAGTGTTCCACATTAAGTATGAGCAGTCCCAATGACTTACATAGATAGAAAGTTCTAATAGGAATTTGCATGCAGACAAATGCATGAGAAATTGAAAAGTGTGATCCCTGCATTAATCTAGTGTCCATGTCACGATCATGAATTATTCCTTTGAGTTCCTGCTGGTGGCATCACTTGTGGACATTGTATGAACTTCCGCTATCCACCAGCAAATGTCTCTCCTCTAGGAGGGAACTCTGCAGTTCTTCAGCTCACCTGTAGATGGAACTCTGAGAACATTTGAACTGTCACCTGACCAATGGGCAGCATATAAACTGCTTCTGCCGTTAATTAACTAAATATAGATATAGATATTGCACTTCTGTAAATAAACCCGTTTATTCATGGATTTGACCTCAGTATTTCCTGCAAAGTCATGTCCTGGTTCAGTCTAGTCACATTAACTATATACAGTGGCTTGCAAAAGTATCCGACCCCCTTGAAGTTTTCCACATTTTGTCATATTACTGACACAAACATGAATCAATTTTATAGTAATTTCACGTGAAAGACCAATACAAAGGGGTGTACACATGAGAAGTGGAACGAAAATCATACATGATTCCAAACATTTTTTACAAATCAATAACTGCAAAGTGGGGTGTGCGTAATTATTCAGCTTCCTTTGGTCTGAGTGCAGTCAGTTCCCCATACACATTGCCTGATGAGTGCTAATGACTAAACAGAGTGCACCTGTGTGTAATGTAATGTCAGTACAAATACAGCTGCTCTGTGATGGCCTCAGAGGTTGTCTAAGAGAATCTTGGGAGCAACAACACCATGAAGTCCAAAGAACACACCAGACAGGTGAGGGATAAAGTTAATGAGAAATTTAAAGCAGGCTTAGGCTACAAAAAGATTTCAAAAGCCTTGAACATCCCACGGAGCACTGTTCAAGCGATCATTCAGAAATGGAAGGAGTATGGCACAACTGTAAACCTACCAAGACAAGGCCATCCACCTAAACTCACAGGCCGAACAAGGAGAGCGCTAATCAGAAATGCAGTCAAGAGGCCCATGGTGACCCTGGACGAGCTGCAGAGATCTACAGCTCAGGTGGGGGAATTTGTCCATAGGACAACTATTAGTTGTGCACTGCACAATGTTGGCTCTTATGGAAGAGTGACAAGAAGAAAGCCATTGTTAACAGAAAAGCATAAGAAGTCCCGTTTGCAGTTTGCCACAAGCCATGTGGGGGACACAGCAAACGTGGAAGAAGGTGCTCTGGTCGAATGAGACCAAAATGGAACTTTTTGGCCAAAATGCAAAACACTATGTGTGGCAGAAAACTAACACTGCACTCAGAACACACCATTCCGACTGTCAAATGTGGTGGCAGCATCATGCTCTGGGGGTGCTTCTCTTCAGCAGGGACAGGAAAGCTGGTCAAAGTTCATAGGAAGATGGATCGAGCCAAATACAGGGCAATCTTGGAAGAAAACCTCTTGGAGTCTGCAAAAGACTTGAGACTGGGGCCGAGGTTCACCTTCCAGCAAGACAACGACCCTAAACATAAAGCCAGGGCAACAATGGAATGGTTTAAAACAAAACATATCTATGTGTTAGAATGGCCCAGTCAAAGTCCAGATCTAAATCCAATCGAGAATCTGTGGCAAGATCTGAAAACTGCTGTTCACAAACGCTGTCCATCTAATCTGACTGAGCTGGAGCTGTTTTGCAAAGAAGAATGGGCAAGGATTTCAGTCTCTAGATGTGCAAAGCTGGTAGAGACATACCCTAAAAGACTGGCAGCTGTAATTGCAGCAAAAGGTGGTTCTACAAAGTATTGACTCAGGGGGCTGAATAATTACGCACACCCCACTTTGCAATTATTGATTTGTAAAAAATGTTTGGAATAATGTATGGTTTTTGTTCCACTTCTCATGTGTACACCACTTTGTATTGGTCTTCCACGTGGAATTCCAATAAAATTGATTCATGTTTGTGGCAGTAATGTGACAAAATGTGGAAAACTTCAAGGGGGCCGAATACTTTTGCAAGCCACTGTACATGTGCACATCGTTACAATCACATAATTAGACTAATTGCCCTAACATAATCTAAAGCCTTGTGCACACGTAATGTACGATTGGATCCCTTTGGTGACAGTTCAAGGCCAAGTGCTGTACAGATGTGGTACATGACTAGCCAAGAGGCTAGGAATGGATCTGCTGCTATACAGGGGAGAGGAAGTGGCAATGCATGGCCCACAACAGAGTGGCTACCAGCAGGCAGGGTGAGTAAGAGCATGCATTCGGGGTCAGGGGGGCATTGGACGTCACTAGAGATAAAGCACTTTGGGGGCTGCGGTACACGTGCTAGATCCTTAGCAGAGACAGTCCTTAACAGTCACCTCGGCTGATTTGAATTCAGTGTGTACAAAGCCCATGGCCATCTTTGATCAAGAACCAAAATTGGGATGTTGGAAAAAAACTGGCATACCCAGAGGCAACCCACACAAACTCCATCCACATAATGTCCCCCTGTCCTAGATTTGAACCAGGGACCACAATGCTGCATGGCAAGAATGTTCCCTACTACCTCACTGTTCCACTTAAAAGTATCTTTCTTGCATTGTACTGCTGGGATTTCACCTGTGAATTTGAAATTCACACCCTACTCCCATGTGACCATTTCAACATCACATGACTGATTGAGCACCACAGTGGTGACATGACTAACTGCAAACAACAAGGGAGATCTGCGACTATAGCACAAGACACAAGACATAAAACTAGTACAACTATAACTTAATGTCGCAGCCACCACTGTGCTTTCTTGCCGATAGCTGCTGATCTTCATGTAATACAACCAAAAATGTTAATTGAATATGACTGACTGCTGTTGGTTGTTACCTAGTCTTTAGTGTTGCATTTAGTAGCCCAGCCTTGATGTGGTCTTACCTATCATTCAGATGTTTAATACACAGTCTAAGCACTTCTGAACACACATTCTCTACGTAATAGCAGAAATAAATGTCAACAAGTAAGTATGTGTATTGTTTAGTGCTCAGAAAATATGAGTACTATGCTTTGGTCTGAAAAAAAAGCCACGTAATATTGAGGTGATTTCACTTTTGGAGAATTTTCCTCCATTATGAAGGTAGGACGGTACTGTATGGCTAACAGCAAATGGCCCCTATAACGTCCACAGCCGCAGCAATTCCTCATTCCATATTGACATAATTGAGCCATTTCACAGGCCTCCCTTCTATAAATGAGCTATAGTCATTTTTCATAGGTAACACAATGAGGCTACGGCCAGCATTTTAGTGTTGCATCTTACTTCAAAATAAAGCACACAATAGATTTCTCCTCCTGTTCAAGCTCTGAATGAGGTTTGTCAGCACAAGCCGAAACAATAACAATCCAGACTTCAAATTACCCAAAAAACCCACTGAATCAAAATATTTCCCCAGGGATCGTCCCCGCACACAAGCGAAAGACAATCGGAGACAGTCGCTAGGGAGCGTCTACAAGCTGCACACTGTACACAGCCTATCATCACTCCGAAAATAGCTGATCTAGTCTACAGGGATGTATCATTTAGAATAGGTTCATCTCAAGGATAATTGGCAGAATACATCAACCCCAGGTGATCGGAGCCCTCCCCACCAACACGAGGGAAGTCAGGAAAAATGAAAAAAGGAAGATTTGTCTCAATCTAGTTTAAAAAAAAAAATATTGGATATGACGTGCATATACAATGGGCTGGAAAACAAAGACTAGAGGTGGCCACACAGAGGAGATTAAGAATGCAGATTAAGCGATTTCCCAGACAGTGTGACAAGAGTCGCAAATGAGAAAACAGCAACTAGAAATTATGCGGCAGGCTGTAAGATTTGATTGCGCGGCTGCCGGGTCTATCAATGAATTGCTTCCCAAAAGCCACCCATAAACTTTAGAGGGTGGTTGGTCTTGCAGGATATGGCTGCCCTCAGGATAAAAATGTGAACAGCACTGTGTAGCGCTTCATTAACTTATTCTATGCAACTTTAGCTAAATGGAAAGTGGAGGAGGAAGGGTGCAGTCTGCCCCAGATCATCAAGGAGAATAATACTCATTACAACTTGTTAGCTAATCTCTCCAACAGAAGACACGGATTGCAGTCAGGAGATGGTGTCTGTAGGGGCCCATAGGCATGATACCTCGCTTCAGTGAGTTGGAAACGCTGAGGTGGCAGCCAATAAAGACTGCCTTGGCCCAGAATCTTGAGTGACATCTGCTTACCTAGCATGCTGGATCTTTAACGATCCCTGACTCCTGAGCAAGCAACAGGCGCAGTGATCATCCCATTCACCCCAGCTACGGTAATCTGCTCCATCATACACTGCTCATCCCTCCATGCCTCTCCATAGCAACAGATGTGTCGCTAACCTGGAGGCTAGTAGTGATGCATATGTACATGTGTCACTAGTCTCCAGGCTAGCGAAGCATCTGGAGGATGTGTTTGAGAGGGAAGCCTCTGGATCCTCCAGACGTTTCCCACACTGTCCTCTGCCACTGCCCGGGATCCTCTTGCACATCACCATCATGCTGCCTTTAATGCACAAGCGCAGCCGTGCTTCCACAGGTGCAATACAGCTGTGCTCGTTCTTGAAGAAGAGAGCAGTCGCGAGCTTGTACCCACTCAGCAACGGTGGACCAGAGGATGGCTTGGGGAGCCTCTGGAGGATCCTCTCTCCTTAGGTATTTAAACTTTTAAGCCAAGGTTCACCTCAGGTACTCTTTAACAGTCTGAAGGTCATTAGGATGAACATTATATGTTTCTTTGCCACGACTCCCATCGACTTCTATGCATGACAATGGTATGTTCTGCCTACTGACTAGACTGGCACAGGGGTACGTTTCTGTTCTGAATATTATAATGTAGGCCGCTCAAAACAGGAACTGATGTTAAATATTGCTCCATGTAGCCGGTAAAATGTTGCATTATAAGCCGAGGTTATATAAACGTGGGAGATAAATACCACCGGTGGGATGAGGACTTGCTTCACAAGGTACACAGCTGGGCTTTAAATACATGACCTGGCAGCCAGCAATGAAGCATTCATCTCCACTCTGCAGCTCAGATCAGTGCACTCTTTACTGCCTGGCTGCTAACAGGCAGAGAGAGAGAAACAAACTCTGTTTAAACACTGCTGTATCCACAGGCTAATATCAAGCCCACTACAAAGAAAACAACAGTGGGTCTCAGCTAGAGTAGTAAATATCAAGCTGAATGTGGATAGTGTATCTCCAGTCACAGAATTAGGATTGTAGGGCTTTCCATGTGGCCAGGCTGAAATTCAAAAGCTTTTTATTATTAGAAATTGTTTTCATTATATCTTGAAAGGGCTGCTGAACATGGAGAGGAGGACCATGACACCTGGGTTGGGGGGAGTTGGCTGAGTGGTGAACATACAAGAGAGGTACTTCAGCACATGGGGGAGCCAGAATACATGAAGGAAGGGGTGGGGGGGGGGGGGGGGGAACAGAGCAGAAGCAGCTGAGTGGCAATGGAGTGAAAACGGATCCAATCGACCGGTGATCAGATCCAATTTCACTGATCTGTTTGCCATTTCAACTCTAGTGTGTACCGGGCCTAATGCTGGGCATACACGGTTCGTTTTAGCCGGCTCGATTCCGGCGCGTCCCCGCTCGTTCCCGGGGGTGCCTGGATTGATTCCCGCTTATCCCCGCGGGCGCTTATCTTCCGCTTATCTTCCGCTCCCATTGGTCCGCCCGCGGGCATCGAGCGCGGAATCGATCCAGGCGCTAATCGGACACGTCGGATCTTATCAATCGAGCCACCAGCGGCTCGTTTGATAAACAAAATTGCACCGTGTATCCCCTGCATTAGAGGCAGAGAATCAGCAGGACTGCCAGGCAATTTTCATTGTTTGAAAAGAAACAAATATGGCAGCCTCCATATACGTCTTGCTTCAGGTTCACTTTAAGGCCATTTATTTAAACTGGATGCAATGCATTTTATTAATTTAGGCTAATTTTAAAAAATGTTTTTATTTTTTCTTATTGAACCACTTTACTAACAGACCTTTCTTCTCTTTTGGCATGGGACACATAGGCATGTTGCCTTCTAAATGGCATACCTCTGTGTCCTGTGTAGGTGAAGGGATGTCCTTTGCATGAAAGGCACTCCTGCAAAACACCTCCTCTGAAGTTGGAATGCCTCTTCCCTGCTTCTCTGTGTCCCTTCTCTGCCCCCCCCCCCCCCCCCCTTCATCACCTTACTTCCATTTCCCATTACTATAATTATTTAGTATTTGTATAGCACTGACATCTTCCCCAGTGCTTTACACAGTATATAGACATGTCACTAACTGTTCCTTGGAGGGGCTCACAATCCCTACTATAGTCCTATGTCCATTGTAGTCTAGGGCCAGTTCAGTTTTTCCCATTAGCGGTGGAACAGGAATCCCATAGGGAACCGCATCTTTAGAAAAATGTCCTCATAATCATATCTGGCAACAGACATCCTGCTATTTTCTAACAGCTCAGAAGACGTTGGTCAATTACCTCATTTTAAGCTCTGAATCTAATTCATTTATCAGTTTTGCGGCTTGTAACGTTCATCGGAGGAAGAGAATTTAAATGATATTAACTTTTGTTGTCTTCGCAGAACTTTTAATAAGTGCTGTTATCACTGAAGGGAATAATTGATTTTAATTTAATTTTAAAAAGAAGAATAGAAGGGAGAACGAATCTTTAAATCAATAGAGACTTCCAATTTAATTAATTTAATTCATTGCCCAAATCTATCTTTTTAGCCTTAAATACAATTACGTTCCAGCTATCAATCATTCAGCCATATGGTTGCATCCCACAAACCCTGTAATGGTATTACATTAGCATATAGGACTTAATTAACAAACGTGCAGGCATACAGTTGGATCACATGAATCCGCTATAAGGAACCTTTGTGAATACTGGTATTCAATGAAAGCTTCCATGTGGGGGTTAAACCATTCATTCTGACTGATATTATTTACTAACATAGCAGTGAGGCTGATACAGCCTATAGATGGTTGTTACAAAGGCACGGACAGGGGTACGAACAAGTCAACCCAGCCAAGCCTACTTATCCATTCCTATAGACAGGCAGGACTAGATTTCTAGAAAGGCCACAAAGGCCCAGGCTTTGGGCGGCCGCAGCCCAAGTGGCACCTGGTCATGAAAAAGAGGTTGATACCTTGAAAAAGGAGGATGCAAATGGAGAGCAACTCAGGTAAACGGGAAGCTAATGTCCATGTGGGCTGAAAAAAGAGGGGCTGCAATACATGTATACACATGCAAGAGGGGGCAGCACATGGAATGGAAGGGGCACTGCTACACAAGGGAGGGGAGTCACAACACATTTGGTCGAGGGGCAGAATAAGTATAAATTTGGCCTTGTAGGCAGAAGAGGTTGGTGATAGCCCCAGGATCTCCAAATTTCATTCAAAGAAAACATCACAACCACATGCAGAGAATTGTTGATAGATTCGATTGCAAACAGTCAGATGAGGTGACAATCCTATACAATCTGTAGATGGCTTAAAGCAGAATTAAAGTTGAATAAAGAAATCAGCTGCCCATTTTTTGATGTACTTGTAATAAAATGTAAGTTTCGCTCTGCGTTAAAAGCAGATTTGTATAACTTTCTTTAAACCCACTCCACACCAGAAACAAATCCGAGCCTACGGGAGGCTATAGGGCTGGGGCACACCAGAAGAGCTTTTCTGAGCACTGTGTGATTTTAAAACCTCCTACTAACGTTATCCTATGTGTGTGCGCACACTGGAGCGATGTGATTTTGTAAAAATCCCCATAGCATTGCATTAGCAAGAGCTTTTAAAATCTGTAGCGTATAAAAAGCTCTTGTGGTGTGCACCAGCCCATACTTAACGCCCTCCCTCTCAAGCTGGATCCTGGTATACCGTGTGGGGGAAATGGGAAGGGGTACCAGTCTGTCAATAACATATCCTCTAGTCATTGCTAGCTTCCATCTCCAAGTTGCTGCCCAGGAGATAAAATAAAAATGAAAATGTGTCATGTCAGCAGTTGATGTGTATGAAATGGAGGAAATTGTGTCGTTTACATACTGTAAATGAGATTACTTTAGGTCAAACATAAATAGGAAAACTACAGTATATGGCCAATAAAAAGATTGTTTTTCACGGTATGATATACCAGATTGTAACGCCACTTTAAATTGTATACAGATGTGATGTGTTGATATTTGAAATTATTGTTAACAATGTTTCAATTCTGCGATGCAATCTCTGACAATCGTGCACTTTCAGCTCGACTAGGCAGTTTACGTTGTCCTATGTAGAGGGTTAGGGGAACTTTAGGGACAATGGCAAGATGTGTCATTGCTAATACTCTGAGCTGTAATGACACAGGTGTAGAGGGGGCATCAGCTGATCCTTCAGCAGCAATAACAGATGTTTATACTACTTAAATGCCATCAGCAGGTAAAATGAATACATCTAGCAGAGGCACAGAATGATTTGATGGGTTACTCACCATCCTGTAACGTGGGCTGAGGGCTCGGAAAATGACTTCCTGGTTTATCTAGAAGCAAAAGGAGATAACATATAATTAAAATGACATATTAATCATGTGGACATTAACAAAGCTGAAAATTGCAGGAAGCAAGTCATAAATTATAAAAGTAACAGTTCACTCTGTACAAGCCACAAAGGTTATACAAATAACAATTACACAATTTCCATAACCATGCGTCAAGAGATGTCAAGAAAAGTCAGCGTTTATGAAACGAAATCTCATGCATTCTCCCCAACCCCATCCAAGCATCACCATGGAACACACAGAGGCAGCGGTTTGGGGCCATCTTGGAGGAGATTCTAGGAGGTGTACAGCTGACCGTGGCCAGATCATTTTGTGTGACTGCACTTTTCTAACCCAGCCCACTGGACGCCGCAAAATTGTGTGCTGTGCTATCAACCCTCCTCACCCCTCTGTAGAAATAGTGCATGTCACTTTGTTGGAGCTGAGTGACGCGTCTGTACAGCACTCGGCTCTAAACTGTCGAGCAATGGTCATTGTGTGTGTGTAAGCACCATTATTATTTAGCAGGGGATACACAAATAAACAGGACAATGGTATTTTCTGAAGAAATTCCCTTTCACTACCAGCATTTTATAATCCTATTCTGATCACTTGCGGATTGCAAAACGATAGGCACAATAACACATATGGAAACCAAGGCAACTGCTGCCATTAGTGCGATATGCTTGTGACGCGATTTTCTCCCAAGCACAGTCGTCATTCTGTCGTGTTTTGTGTGCGATTGAGGTCCTATACTTTGTATAGCAAACACACTGCTATGTGATTTCCTAACAATACTGCAATTTCCAGCTAATTTTTTTACACCGTGAATCGCAAACTCACTGCAATTGCTCCATACACCAGATGGATTACATCCTGATCACTGCAAAATCACGCTAGTTACAATTAAAAAGAAACGTGATCGCATCACACCACGATTGCATTTCTAAGTGGAGAAGAACCCAGTTCAAGGAAATTATTTATTGTAGTTTGGGATAAATTGGTGGGGGTGAGAACCAATTCTAGACTTTTATTGCTGCCCCTGTCTGTATTTTCATCACTTCTTGTGAAGACATGGACAGCAACAAATAAACTAGTTTTTTATAGAGTAGAGAAGTTAGATTCTCTGACTATTTAGGTTTATGCCTCACTTCTGGTACCCAGAACTACCAGTTTCCATGCTGACACCACACATCTCCATGTGGCCTCTGGGACAGGAAGTGAAAAGTCTCTTCACAGACAGAAATGAAAAGCCTAAAGTTTGTAACCCCATCTCTCACTATTCAAAACTAAAATACATACAAATAAAAGAATACATACAAATAATTACATTTGTCCTGGAATGAGTTGTAAGACAACACATTAGACAAATGCTGTTTTGCTTTTGAAAAACATGAATGATGAAACATTACACTGGTAACACTTGCTTTTACCATGTATCCAGTTTCTGGGAGGTACCGTAAACCCAAGCTGTGTTTTTGCAACCATGATTTGTGTACTTCGTAAGTTTTCAAATAAGACAGTAAATTGAATGAACATATAATAGGCAATTGTGCAGGTCCTGCGCTGAACTGATTGGCAACCCTATTCTAGCTGTCAGCTGACAGGTGACACAAAGCACACTGGGCGGAATGTTGGGACAGAGTAAGGCTGGCACAACAGTGGGACATAGATTACACAGATGAAGGAGATAACATATCTCACTATGGTGATCGTGGCTAAGCTTCAGGCATGCTTGATACACTTTTGATAAGCTTGATAAGTTTAGGTTGTGTCTAAGAAGTCGTTCTGGAATAAGCTCGAACACAGATGCAAGACCATTGTAATCTGTGGTCATTATAAGTGTCTGTTCTTTGCATAGTGCGGATATCACCAGCAACATGGTCACTCACATCCATGCGGCTACAAAACACACACCAGAATACAGATTTTGGGGAAAAGGTGACCATGGAAACATAGGTATGTCTGTTACTTCAATATAAAGATAAGGTTACATTTATTTAACAGGTGCCATAAATAAAGGTGAGGGATTTTGCATTTAAAGTGAACCGAAAGAGAAAATAAACTTACGAGATTTTGAATCTTACATTTAGTACGAATGATAAATAGAGCACTTGTAGTGTAGAAAAGAGTCTCATATTTTTTACTTTTAGTTAGTTGGCTTTACTTTTTAAAATTGCATCATACTGTCACAGTTGCAGTTTAGAATCCACACTCTGCCTTTTAAGCTGAAAGAGAAGCAGAAACAATGACCCTTTGAACTTTCATGTACCGAAATCTTATTGTTTGATCTTCTTCCTGACAAACAACAGGCTTTTTAGCTTCTATTTGCTTTTCAGGAAACTGGAATTAATTGACAAGCTGTTGGAAAAGCTCTTTTGCATAGATAACAACTCAAGTTTTTTTTTACTTTTGCTGTACTGGAAAACAGAAATGGACTTCAGATTTTTTTTTAATAGTGCTAAAACTGGGATGGGTAAACTTTTTGGGGATCGGGTTGCATTCCTCTAGATTGGGTGAGTTATGATGCGTGCAGCATGCAAATTTAAAAGGTCGGCAGGAGGGAGAGAATAGGAGCAAAGGAAGCAAGACCACTAGCGTCGGGTCACCTTTCTGGCACCCGTGGGCCATAGTTTGCTCAGGTCTGGGCTAGAACTATATGTGTATATGTTTATCTCATCGGGTCACAGTTCCTCATAGAGAACAGTAAGGATGCCTCTAAGCAGCCTGTCATTATATTCTTCATTCCCCTTTCACTTATCTTTAGGGACCTGAATGGTCTCCTCCTTTCCCAGGAAGCCGTCATGTACTGAGGCTGCCAGGCTCCTGGCATTTTTGCGGAAGGCCTGAGCATCATTAACTAGTTAATGAATAACATTTCTGTTATTCAATGTATGCATTAAACATGTTACTTCCATCTGTTTCACCAATATGCTTTTGAGGATGCCAGGGGGACATTAAGCATGTCTAGGGGTCCTGCCCGGAGGCGGGAGAATATTAGAGAGAGGTGGCGTCCTTGAAAAACACTAAAGCACAGATCCGTATCCAGCTGAACTCTTGGAGAGGCTTATTGGCATTACTGATTTCTGGGGTTTCTAAACCTATCAAAAAGTTAATCAGCTTTATTTTATCAGCTGCCAACTAGATAACTGTGAACTCTTGGCGTAAATGAGATCTATCAATTTCTAAAATGCCTGAAGGTATAAAGACAAGTGAACAAATCTTGAGTACAGTAGAGGGCATTGGTGACATATTTCATAACATATGGCATTTCTGGATGTAGTGAAGTTTTCCATAAACTCCCCAAATTATTCTCTGGTGTCCTTTTCATGATGTTTTGAGAGCATGCCTATTGATAACCACATGATTATGGAGCTTATTTGAAGTAATATATTTTACCCACCTAATCCTTCCCACCCACCCTAAGGACCCCCCCCCCTTCTTCATCTCCAGAGGCCCTCATCTGTAGGGTCATGTGATCCCACCATCCTAGAAATAGCCAATATGACTGATTGCACTGTCCCGTCACACGTCTTGTGCTGCACATTAGAGACTCCAGTGCTGATCCAACATGGCCTTGTCCCATGTCCCACCATTAGCCACAACCCTGAGCACTCGATGCAGTGTCAGCTGTTTGGCAAATATGTCAGTCATGCTTGGATTAGCGACAAAGAGAAATGAGTGAAGCAAATAGCATGAACCCACCCAGTGGTCATATGAAGGTCCGCCTCCAAAAGCTGACAGGAACCCACATGAAAGCCGCAGCCTATTGCCACTGTGTGAGTATAATCGGGAAAGAGGTTTGGGGAACCTTATTAGTGTTATTCAGAAGGTTTTTGATTAAATAAAAAATGGTGTAGCTAGCATTAATGCATTTCAAAAGGAAAAAAAAAACAAAAAACAATAAAATCATTTAAAGTACGTATTTTGTTGGTGTTTTTTTTTAAATAATTCATTTGATTCAATGCAATTAAAATTTTCCATCTCTCTCCTTTGATACATTGATGACACTTGATTGAAAACAATGAGCATTCAAGTTTTCAATTTTTAGTTTGCTAGGTCTATGGTAGCAGTTTCTGCCTCAAACACAGAAGACCAGGGTTCAAATCTCGGCTCTTCCTGTATAGTAAGCCAGCACCTATTACTGAGGAGACCTTGGGCTAGACTTCATAACACTGCTACTGCCTATAGAGTGCATCCTAGTGGCTATATACGTGATCTGTATCATGGTGCATAGCTGTGATAATTTCATTGAATGCAAATTGAGAGGTGTGTGGCTGCCACAACAGACTCCCTCAGACAGCACATGCATAGTCTGGGTAGAAGAAAAATGTTTTCCCTTCTTTCTCTCCCTTTTCTGCTGTCTCTTCTTGTTTAGCTATTGCTTTATTTCCTGATTTCTCTACGCCTGCTAATCGTCTTTGATTTCTCTTTTTTACATCTTGCACCATATGGGTGCTTACTTTCTTCTTTTAATGTATACAGTATCTATATTAAGAGGAAACCTAGACAAACATCAATTGTAATGCTATGCATATTCATAAGTGATATGGCCCATCATGTTGGTTTTGTGGAGATGTTTAAATATTGTAAGTATACATGATATACTGTACCTATGATATACCTGAGGATAGATGCACAGTGGTCAGTTGCAAAATGTATGTGAACTGCAATGACATGCAAAATAATTCAGCAACACAACTTAGCACTTAGCACTGTATACTACGCCATAATGTAATTGGTTATTATGCTTGTAGCCCTCCCCCCCCCCCCCCCCAAAAAAAAAAAGAAACCTGAAAAAAAATCTGTTTAAAGCTGCCCACCATAAAACAGTTGCTTCCTCTAAGATTAGAATCTATACAGTGCTATGGGCTACTGATCTGCTGACGCTTCAGCCCTGCCCCCAGTTGGCCTAACTTTTCCGTCCTATCCAATCAATGCTTTGGATCAATTCCTCTAGATTGTAAGCCTTTGGGCAGGGTCCTCCTCCTTTTGTGTCCTACCTGATCTTGCACCTCCATTACTGTGAACCCATGCTATGCATCTGAGTGAACCTAACTTGCCTAATCTCCATGCTCAATCCAGTGACTGACTAAGCATTACCTTGTACTCATACTGTGCTGTGTGATCTGGTTTTCTATTATTCCTGTATTGTCATATTGCTGTATGTCACCCCTAAATATTGTCTGTAACTCTAACTAATGTTCAGCGCTGCGTAATATGTTGGCGCTTTATAAATACAATAAATAATAATAATAATTCTTGATGAAAATCTATCGACATTTCCTCATTAGGACATTTGGGGGTGTCTCTTTCCAACGATGTAGTTCCCCCTTCATCTGTATTGGGGGTAAGAATTTTTGCAGCACAGAGCTGTGCTTAGAGATGTGTCCTATTTGAAGAACAGTGATGAGAGGTCATGTAATTGCAATGTTAGGGTCCATAATCTCCAGCTACTGACTTGTAAAGTGTTATTTTACTGGTCACTCAGATATGGGCAGCGGGTAAGGTTTAAAGACTAGGTTATTTTTATTGCCCAGACACAGGCCTCCCAGAGGCAGCATGGGGTGTCCTGACTCCAGCATTACTGCTGTTTAATAATCTCATCCAGACCTTGTGCCCTTTCATGATGCTTCCATTACCAATGAACAGTAAACAAATAAAGATTTTATAATGAATTATTTGCGTTCCAAGACCCAAAATTGTTTTTACTTTCTGCTGTTCACCTGTTTTGTGAAATTACCTCAGCATGAGGCTCCTTATCAGGCCAATGGTCTATTTTAAGCTGTGGCGGTAGGTGGTAGAGTCTGGTTGGTCAGATCCTCAGGGTCAGACAGCACAACGAAAAATAATATCTTTTTGTGTGCAAACTACAAATCGGACATGGGCACGCCAGTGACAGAGAAGCACAACGCTTTTGTTCAGCGGTGCCGATTCAAAAAAATTCCTTCTTACAGAAATATTGCTTCTTGAAAGTATAATGGCGCAGACTGAGTCACATTACTGCGAGGAGCTGCCGATCGGTGAACCTGGACGCTCTCTGCAGTAAGTAAAAAAAAAAAAGAGAAAGTAGCCTGTGTTCAACAAAGCAAGAACTTATTTGTCAGACTTACTATTCCATATTTCATTAGAACCTTTGCAAAAGCTAAGTGAGGTATGCACTACCTACTGTGCAAAAAAATGGAAACATTAGGACAGGCTGCTGGTTTAATCATTCTAACTTGGACTTATCACATGTTGAGCTGGGGATAATACATTTGCATATTCCGAGTGTTTATATGCATGCAAGTCTGCGAATGTTATTGGTTGTAAAGGAGATATGGAAAATCTTCTATCAAAAAGAGGCGAAGAGGGAGGGGGAGGGGGATCTAGGCACGGCGCCAATACACAGTCGCTGTTGTGTTATTAACAGCCGCATTTAGAAAGCAGAAGCAAAATAAATATTCTGTAAGATATTAATCAGCTATTTAAAAAGTTATTTGCCATGCAGGAGGCTAGATGCTGCTGATATCATTTTTAATTGTTGTTTAGTCTCCAAATTGTTCACTTTTTTTCTGCTAAAGGCAGAGTGCAGGGCTGTAATATTTAGTCAGGTTTGTATGCCAGCTTCTAACAATACACTAAATCAGCAAATGGACATTAGGTTATTTATATACCTTAGTCAAAAGGCATTAAAAGCAGCAACCAATTACATTCCAGTTGTGTGTTTACAGTGCAGATTAGCAAATAAAAATCAACCAATCAGCATGCATTTGTACCCTAATGCAAGTGAATGGGTGCTGCAACCCAAGCGCTACACCTGGTGATCTACTGTACTCATAATAGGCCATACACTTATAGATGGCCACCAGATTCCACCATCATATCCCTCTCAGATGATTGAATCCTTCCACACACTGTACACAGATTTTTCAATAGATTCCAGCATGAAATGTTTTGAAAATCGGTGGAGCTTTGCACTGCCTGCTGGGCCCCCAGGTCTTCCCCATCTCCCTCCCATTGAAGAATATCTTATCTCCTCCACCACCTGGGCTGCTCCTCCCTGTCTATTGCCTTTGTCCTGTGACAAACACTAGAGGCCGAACACTACAGGCCAGCGTGCACGTGGTCATGTAAGGTAAGTGACACCGGGTCTCTAGTGTTCTGCCTCTAGTGTTTGTCCCGGGACAAAGGCAACAGGGAGAAGAGACAGGAAGGAGTGGCCCTGGCGCTAATGGAAAGAAAAAACGCACTGGCAGATAGGTGAGTGTAAGCTCCACTGTCAACATTTTGTAGGTCGTTCCGGAATCAAACTCTGCGACACACCGCTAATCAACTGATATCTTCTGCCCAACGCAACAAAAAATACCATAGGGTTTTACTGTAGGGTAACGCTACGGCAATGTAAGGGCTCTTTTCCACTATGAAATGCGATCGCGATCGTGATTGCGATCGCAATCCCGTTTCAATTTCCACCATGCGATTGCGATTGAGCTACTATACTCATTATAGTACAGCTCAATCGCATACAAAACGCGGCAGGGCGACGATTGCGCTTTGACAAAAATCGCATCGCAATCGGATCGCACTAATGGAAATTGCTGCTGCAGTTTCCATTAGTTTAATGTACCTTGCGATTTGCGATTAGAAGCAAATCGCAAATCGCAGGCTAGTGGAAAAAGGCCCTAAGGCGACGGGGTGTAGCACACATACCGCGTTGTGTCGGAAGTGCCCGATCTGCTACTGAGCTGCCGCAAAGTCAACAGCGCATTACCACCCACCTTCCATGGCAATGGAAGCCATTGACGCATACATTTTAAAAATTTGGCGGCAGTGATGCAGCGCACATACTTTTCCATCTGTCCCTCAAAGTGTATTGTATACCACTAAATATGTGAGCAAGCAGATAGGATAGGAAAGTCTAAACCCATGTGATATACGGTATATCCTGCGCATTAGGTACCCAGGTCATCCACATGTACAAAAGTTAGACCAGGCCTTTCATTTAAATCAATGGCCATGGTATGGTAAGGAGGTGGTTTTGTGCCGAACCCCATAGCTAACAGTATGCACAGGGGTGTCTGCGGGCTTCAGGTAATGATTAATATTGTGGGGAGTTCCTATGGCAGGAGGGGTCACCAATCCTCCCAAACATCCAGTCAGTCCACGCAATTCCCACAAGGAACTCAACCCTTAGCGGATACTTATCCAACGATGTCCATTTATTGAAGTGTTACACGAGTATACACAGCATATCACCTCCAGCGTGGACTGACTGAACCCCATAGCTAGGCACCTCATAGCAGTAATGTAGATTGAACTTCCGGAGGTTCCGGAGGAGCGATTAGAGTTGTGCTGTGTATAGTTGGTGCAGCTCTCAATTTCCGTGCAGGACGGCTAGGATATATGGAGACAAAGTGGGAGAAAGCGCACTCAGTGTATGGATTATGAAAAGTGGCCAGCCGACTGTAGAATGATCTCACCTCAGTGTAGTGCTGGTTAGCCCATATGGGTGTCCCAGCTCGCAGGCTTTGTCCCTTTGAGCCAGGGACCAGGCTCCTGGCAACCGGGATTCCTTTGTTCCTCTCCTCTTGCAGCTGTGGATAGCACCACTCGCCTTGCAGTCACCAGCGTTCTGCACAAATGCAGGTGCTCAGTGGCCATGGCGGGCGCCAATTGTATGAGTATCTTCCCTTTTGTAGAGGGATCGGTGTGCAAACTGTCTTCCACTTTCTTGTCTGAAGAAGAAGGGGCGGCTTTATCCCTTTCGAAACGCGTTACAATAAACAGATCTTTACATTACACGGCTTCCCCGTGTAATGTTGTTTGCACAGACTTGCACCTCAACCCTGCCAACTCCATTATGCACTACCAGCTAACAAGCGCCCGCAGAGTGCAGGTAACGCTTGTGCTGGAAGGTGGCAGCTTGCACACCGATCCCTCTACAAAAGGGAATATACTCATACAATTGGCGCCCGCCATGGCCACTGAGCACCTGCATTATGCAGAACGCTGGTGACTGCAAGGTGAGTGGTGCTATCCACAGCTGCGAGAGGAGAGGAACAAAGGAATCCCAGTTGCCAGGAGCCTGGTCCCTGGCTCAAAGGGACAAAGCCTGCGAGCTGGGACACCCATATGGGCTAACCAGCACTACACTGAGGTGAGATCATTCTACGGTCGGCTGGCCACTTTTCATAATCCACACACTGAGTGCGCTTTCTCCCACTTTGTCTTGATAGCAGTAATGTTATACTGCGCGGGGTGTGTAAGGGTAATCCGAGGCTCCGGCGATCACCAGACTTATAATTACATCTCCCTCCGAGTTGCGACGACCCAAAGGAGAATAGTATTTTAAACCGCTGGGGATTTGAGCGGCAGCAGGGTGAGCTGTCATTCGGGTCACCCTGCCTCCTGCTCAGCGGCGGTGTACATATACGTATGCCCGCCCTCCCCCACCCAGTTATGTCTGCAGATGGGGCTGACGTCAGTATTTGTTTATCAACAAGTACCACAGGGGATTAACTTGCTCCAACCTGAACTCCTTATTAACATGTGTGCACATTTTATACAACAATCCAGAGAATAGATGGATAACTGTACTTATGTTCAGATAGGTATTCATCATCTGTATAACTCACTATTCTTACAGTACACTTTTATTAGTGAGGTTCATGTGATTTGTCATGTTTATTTATGTTGTCTTCCCACTTTGACATATGACACTCTGTACTAAGTTCCAAATTATATGTCTTATCAGCTGCCTGAGCTCATTACTGAGCCTTCAAAAGATGGATGCACTGAAGTACTGAGATCAGGCAGCATAATGGGGATCTTAACAGCCTCACCAGAGCTTAAAGGTGACCATTAATGGTACAATCTCTTGTATGATCAATCGTCTAATCTGATCAACGTCTCATTCAGGTCCACCTACGGAGGTAAAAATGGTAAGCAATCCAATCAAACTAATAGAAATGATCCAAAGTTTGATGGAACAAATATTCATCGGCACCATAAACAGTACTGTTGTTTGTTCGGGAGACTGTATCATTAATGGGCACCTTAAGATTGAAGCAAACAACACCATTAACTAGTTAACCAATGATGTGTTTTTCCCAGTGCACTCCCTTTCATTTGCCTATAACTTTATCACTACTTTTCACAACAGAATGATCTACAGCAAAGTCTCCATTATCTGGAATTCAAACAGCCAGAAGTCTTAACTAACTGGCAAGCCTGTAGGAAAACGGGGACCTCTTTTGTGCAAGCACATGTATCCGGCACCATGCGATCCCCACCGGTGAAGGATACTGGGGGCTTTGCTGTATATCTCAGGGTTTTTATGCAACCAGTTAGCCTTTTTTTTTTGGTGGTACGTTTTGCTAAGAATTATTATATTCTAAATGCACTGTGACAGGAATAATACGAAAAAAAATGAAAAAAATATCATTATTTCTCAGGTTTTGGGCCATTATAGATAATAGATAAAACCCACACATTGTATTTATCCATTTGTCCCAGTTATTACAACATTTAAATTATGTCTCTTGTACAATGTAGGGTGACAATATTTAATATGGAAATACAGGTTTATTTTTTAAGTTTTGCGTATGTCACTAATTACAAGCCCTTACTTGCAAAAATAGCAGTAATATACCTTCATGACAAACAAATTAAAAAAGTTTAGTCCTTAAGATAACTATTTATGTTTTTTTTTAAATGTCAGAGTTGTTGTTTTTTAAATAAAAGTGTTTTATTTTGGTAACTATTGGAGGGGAGGTAAGGGGTTAATTAATGTAATGTAAATTTTATGTATTTTTATTTAATGGGATGTATGTTGATGTCATTTTACTACTTGGCCGCTAGATGCCCCCACCACCCCCGCTTTATTAATAGTGTGTACAGGAAGTAATTTGTGCATGTTTTACTTTTACTTTAGTCAAAGACCACCGGCATCTCATTGATGATCATTGTGTTCCCATTTACTGATCTGTCTACTAACGGGCGACGAAGAGAACATCGTGGGAGCGCACAGAGCGGCAACGCAGCAGGAGACAAACATCTACGTCTCTGGGACCTCAGATGAAGTCTGTCAGAGCGGAGATATACTGCATGCTGTGCATTAACCAGTTAAGTATCAGACCACAAATGAGTTCCAAGCTTGAAAAAATGTCACTTTAGATCAGTTAATATAAGCATATATATATAACTGTGTGACTGGTTCTCTTTACATGAGTTTGGGTTTATTTTGATTGAAATCACCTTTTTATATGCAATATGATATCTACCTATCTATGCACTGTTCGCTAGCAGATAAAGCTGCTCAGTTATTTATAAACCAAGCACCACATAGACAATTGCATTTGGAATGTGTTCACAGAGGTAACTCAGCCTTACTTTCTATTATAATGCTGCTATTTTGTGTGGTGTCTCCGGCTCAGAAATGAGATGTAATGACAGATGCATTATTAATGCAGCTATTTCCCAGCAAGCATGACGGGAGACTGTTCTACAGTAGTTAATATTATTTTCTGTTGTGACATGTCAGTCTAATGCAGCTCTTGGAAGTCCCTTGCTGAGGAAGGAAAGGCTTGTAACTGTAGATTACACAGCAAACAAGATGATGGGTCAGGGATAAAACATTGATGGGCTTTTCTATTCTCCAGCTGAATTCTGGACACCATGCTGATAATGGTGGCAACTTGAGAGCGCACAACACTGGTCTTTCCAATAAGCCTTCATATGGCAGCATAGAAGTCAAGTGTCATATTACCCGGAACAGATGTGTCCATAGGTAAGTATAACCTGATATAGGTAACTGTGTGCAACTGAACTTTTTCCATTAATAAGAAAATGTATAAAGATATATAGGCCAAAGACTAATATCCAAACAGAATATTATGGTGTCACCACCCCCTAGTGGAAAAGGAAGAAAACTAGGACTTTTACTGTAGTTCACAGCTGAGTGCCAGTTGTTATGGTAGGATTTCAAAGGTCTGTAGACGGGAGAAAAAACCTGATTGAGGGTCCAGCTCTGTTTAACCCAAACAAAAACAAAGAGGTTGAATTCCATTATAGAGCCAATATCTCACCACTGTTGACTAACTTTTTTTGTTTTTGTTTATTAAGTAAACTACTCAAGTACCTTTAGGAGGTGATAACTTTAACTGCTTTCTCCAAGTCTATGACCAATCTCTTTTTCCAAATCTACTTGTAAGGTCATGGTCCCACCCCTTCCTGTCTCTGCAGAAGCTTTTCCCACTGTACATTGCAGGCCAGGTATAAAGCCAGGAAATGGAGGAAATGACAGTTGCATGATCACGACTTGGGAATATTTCCATTTATCCACATGTCCCCAGGGTGGAAAACAATCCAAACACATTTTTAATGAGCTATTTTAGATATTAAAGCTGTTACCTAAAATTGACAGCTTTGTTGTTGCAATCTGAGAGTAAAAAAGTGCAATGAGAGACAGAGTACTTTATCTTAATCTACCGGTAACCTTTTAGCTGGAGATGGACTGCTGGTTCTTAAAGGACAAATTAAGTGACAGGGATATGGAGGCTGCCATATGTATTTCATTTTAAGCAACACCAGTTGCCTGGCAGCCCTGCTGATCCACTGCCTCTAATACGTTTAGTCACAGACCCCGAACAAGCATGCAGCAGATCTTTAGTTTAGTTTCTAAAATTATTGTCAGATTAGTTGCATGCTTGTTTCTGGTGCAGCCAAATAAATCAGCAGGAATGACAGGCAACTGGTATTGGATAACAGGAAATAAATATGGCAGCCTCCATATTCTTCTCCCTTCAGTTACTCTTTAAACCAAACTTTGCTGTATCAACTCATGCGATGAACTTAATTAACTGAATACAAATGTATAATATGTAACCATAAAGCTTGTGAATGTCTAAAATGTCCAAAATAACGTATGGTAGAACTAATTCTGCTAAGTAAGGGCTAGTGCACACTACAAGAGCTTTTTAAACGCTAGAGATTTTATCAGCTCTTGTTAATTTAATGCTATGGAGGATTTTTACAAAATCACATTGCTCCAATGTGCACACACACACACACATAGGATAACATGAGCAGGAGCTTTTAAAATCAAAATGTGCTCAGAAAAGCTCTTCTGGGGTGCACCAGACCTCAGACTGCTGCTGGCAGTTTTCATCTCTTTCTCTCTCTCTCTCTCTCTCTATATATATATATATATATATATATTAGGGGTGGGACGACGAATCCGGCGAATCCACGAATCCCTCGAATATTAGGAAATATTCGAGATTCGTGGATTCGAATCCCGACGCCATTTTCCACTATATGAATCCGCCGAATCCAGACGCTGCATCGCCGCGCATCCGCCGCTCGCACTCGTCCTCCTCCGACCCCCCGCGCCTCCTCCGCTCGCCCCCCCCCTGCCCGCATAGTTACCATCCACTCACCTATCCATAGCGGGAGCGCAGAGCGGCAGACCTCTCGCCGACTTCCTGGTTCCCCCTAGTGACCGGCTCTTACAATGACGTCATCAGTAAGAGCCGGTCCGGCCGCTAGAGGGAACAGGGAAGTAACGAAGAGGTCTGCCGCTCTGCACTCCACGGGAAAGGTGAGTAGATTATTATGCAGGGGTGAGCGGAGGAGGCACGGGGACGGAGGGGGCCGTGGGGGGGTTGGCGGGGAGGGGGGTTCTATCTACCTACCTACCTACCTACCTAACACTATCCCTACCTACCTACAGGCCGCTATACCTACCTACCTACAGGCCGCTATACCTACTTACCTACAGGCCCCTATACCTACCTAAAGGCCCCCTATACCTACCTAAAGGCCCCTATACGTACCTACATGCCTACCTAAAGGCCCCTATACCTACCTAAGGCCCCTATACCTACCTACCTAAAGGCCCCTATACCTACCTACCTACCTAAAGGCCCCTATACCTACCTACAGGCCTCAATACCTACCTACCTACCCACCTACCTACAGGCCCCCTATACATACCTACCTACCTAAAGGCACCTATACCTACCTACCTACCGGACACTATACCTACCTCCCTACAGGCAACTATACCTACCTACAGGCCACTATACCTACCTACCTACCTACCGGCCACTATCCTTACCTACCTACCTACAGGCCGCTATACCTACCTACCTACCTACAGGCCGCTATACCCACCTATCTAAAGGCCCCCTATACCTACCTAAAGGCCCCCTATATGTACCTACCTACCTACCTAAAGGCCCCTATACCTACCTACCTACCTAAAGGCCCCTATACCTACCTACCTACCTACCTACCTACAGGCCACTATACCTACCTACAGGCCTCAATACCTACCTACCTACCTACCTACAGGCCCCCTATACGTACCTACCTACACCTATACCTGCCTACCTACATACCTACCTATACTTAAGGCCCTATACCCTGCTACCTATACTGAAGGTCCCTTTACCTACCTACCTACCTAAAGGCCCCTATACCTACCTACCTACATGCCTACCTATACTTAAGGCCCTATACCCTGCTACCTATACTTAAGGTCCCTTTACCTACCTACCTACCTACCTACACTGAAGGCACATGTACCTTACTACCTATACTGAAGGCCCCTATACCTAGCTACCTACCTATACTGAAGGCACATATACCCTGCTACCTATACTGAAGGCACATATACCCTGCTACCTATACTGAAGGCCCCTATACCTAGTTACCTACCAATACTGAAAGCACATGTACTGTGCTACCTATACTGAAGGCCCCTATACCTTGCTACCGATACTGAAGGCACATGTACCTTGCTACCGATACTGAAGGCCTCTATACCCTGCTACCTACCTATACTGAAGGCACATATACGCTGCTACCTATACTGAAGGCCCATATACCCTGCTACCTATACTGAAGGCCCATATACCCTGCTAGCTATACTGAAGGCCCATATACAATGCTACCTATACTGAAGGCCCATATACCCTGCTACCTATACTGAAGGCCCATATACCCTGCTACCTATACTGAAGGCCCATATACCCTGCTACCTATACTGAAGGCCCATATTCCCTGACACCTATACTGAAGGCTCATATACCCTGCTACCTATACTGAAGGCCCATATACCCTGCTATCTATACTGAAGGCCCATAAACCCTGCTGCCTATACTGAAGGCCCATATACCCTGCTACCTATACTGAAGGCCCCTATACCTTGCTACCTATACTGCAGGCCCCTATACCTTGCTACCTATACTGAAAGCTACCAATATTGAAGGCACCCATACCTAGCTAGCTATACTGAAGGCACCTTTACCTCGCTACCTATGCCTGGGTACCTATACTGCGGGCAACTATACCACGGATCGCACAATTTTTATGTGCAGGATTCGTTAGATTCGGGATTCGAAAGGTTCGAGATATTCGAGAACCTTTTTAGATTCGGATTCGGATTCGAAGTAATTGTGGATTCGTCCCATCCCTAATATATATATATATATATATATATATATATATATATATATATATATTCTCTATGATTCTTTAGTAGAGGTTTGTCTCCTGAGAACATTAGCCTTAATTAACTACAAACAATTCCAGGCGTGGTAACTGTCATACTTGGCGAATAAAGCTGATTCTGACTCTGATTCTTTGGTCATGACGGCTTTTTGATACACATTGCAACTGAGGCCCTCTGCTGGACAGCATTTGCCAAAGCATGCAAGATCCACAGGCAGGATGAATGGAGGGAGTACTTTTGACACAATGACAGCTCGCCTTGGATTGGACAAGCAATGCTACCCAGTGCACACAGTTAAGCACGGTTTGTTCTCCTCCAAGTGACCGACAGAGATCTTTAATGAGAAATACGTAACAGATCTAGATAATTAACAAGCATGGTGTGTCCCAGGACAGGATCCTTTCCAAGTATACTGGAGGGTGCCTTATACTTCTAGCAACTAACCAAACTCAGAGAGAAGTAAATCTGGAAAATTAGCAATTTTTATACTGAATTATGTGTTAATGTTTTTATCAGAAAAGTTCATAACGATACACTAACCATGACAAAATACCACTTAAACTTTCAACCAATATTGAATCTAAACATTAATGTGCCTGTACAATAAACTGGTGCCAAAATAAACGGTGTGACCCATATTAACCATTTGTGGACCAGCTATAGGGCTAGCCTGTCCAATCAAACATTGTGATTCTTCAGCGTAAGAAACAGAACATCTCTGCTCTTTGTCCTAGGTAATTTAATAAATCCACAAACGTTCACCAGGAAGCACAGGAAGATGGCTAATGAAATCTCTGGAGGAGTTGAGGGTTTGCTTAATATACAGTTCCATGCTCCCTGGTTGAAAACTGTCCTGTGCTACAAAAAACAAACCAGATACCACGGCTTGCCAAGATGCTAACCCTACAGAACACAACCGTGGAAGGGAGAAAACGCATGTGACTCTGGATAAATAGATCTAATACAAAAAGTGAATACGGAGTGCAGTTCAAACTGGGGACTTCGTTGTGTTCTTTGTAAAAGATCTATTCATCTAGATTTACATTCCTCAAAGGCTATACCACGAGAGAAAAGGCTAACGAGGATTCTGATAATTGAGTGCTTCCAAGATCTCGTGCTATACTGGGTGGCAGAAACTAGGTCAGTAAACCGAGGGGCTAAGCACCTCCCATGCAAAGCTCAAGTCATATCACTTAGAAAAAAAAGGAAGAGATGGCTTTAATGAGAGGATTCATACATCTATGCACACATACACACACACACACACACACTGTAATAGCTTTCAGGAAAACCAAGCAAGCAGTGAATAAACAATGATGTATCTGACTCTACGGTCCACATTCATCGTTCCACCAAACTCTATGATACAATGCTTGACTGCCCAGAAGGGTGATGGGAATTTGGCCCTGGCCACACCTACAGTTGTTGAGGAACAGAAGCACCGCAAATCCAAGCGTTGAAGTGGCAAGCAGGATCAGGCAGATGTTGCATGGGATCATGAAGTAACGAACCACCAGAGAGACTTTATGTTGATAGATCTGGTCCCGCTCAGAAGCTGGAGCAGGGTAGTTACACCCAGTCATGGCAAAGTCTCTGTAAGGTCTATCTGCAATCTCCACAATGCAACCTTGATCCAGCTTTACATCCTTATTTATACAGTATTTTCTTATGTATTACTATTGCATTGTTATAAAAATAGAAGAGAAGCCAATGAGTCCTTCCCACTTAGGACACCATGGTAAAATTGGGCTGAGGTCAACACGTGGTCAGGAGTAATTCAATGTCTCCAGGAAATCCCCAGGTCTCAGGCATACGTGGGTCAAGTTCAATAATCCCATTCCAGAGAGACAGGCAGAGATGCTGTGTATCCAATGGCAGCCCTGCCTTAGGTAAACATCCGTGAAGTCGACAAGAAGAGACTATAAAGGTACCACCATGTTTTTAAAGATCCTACTAGAGTATTTGAAGAACTCAGAAGGCTTTTTAAACTTCTCTCACAATCTCTCATCACAGAAGTGAATATAAGCTCTAGCAGCACAGGGAACCAAAATCCACTGACAGATGTAAAAGGAGACAAGCGAGGTGTGTGAAATTACCTTGGTACCTCACTCTGTGACAAGATAGTGCGATTTCTACCTACTGCTCGAACATCACAGCGTAAAGACATTCAGGCTTAAACTTTGTGCACTCAGCCTTATTAAGAGATTAAAAAGTCCTTTTCTTTTTGTTTGGTCAAAGTTCCCTGCCATCAGCTCTGCGTCTTCCTCCTGACTGGTAGATGCTCCATTTTCTCAGCGATCGAGACATGTCATCCGTCATCCGATGAAACACACTGCTACTTTATTTTTGCTCCCCTCATTCGCATCCTCTCTTGATACAAGCAGAGATGCCCACCCCCTCTCTCTCTAAGTGTCACCCTCACTTGTTTTAACAGTAGCGCAGTTTCGTCACTGCGTTCCTTAGTGGTCTTCTCAGGCAGCTTAACAGCCACCTCTCAATTCATCCTTCGAGGGGAAGATGACGAAGAAGAAAAAATAGAAGAGTTCAGGCTCCCGGGGCTCATCAAATGCTGCTCCTTGCAAAAGAACGCGCACCCATTCATCAGCCAGGCAGGCACTGAAAATTAAGAGAGAAAGGGGCGAGGGGCAATGGACTGTGGGGGAGGGCTGGCAGATAACCAGAGTCTCATTGGAGGCATGTGTGATAGACCAGCGCTTGCAGCTAAACAGAAGCCTAGGACAGCAATGTGTGGTGAATACACAGCGAAGTTTCCGTATAGGCTCTCACCTGCAGTCTTCCTTCACAGCATCGTTTCCTTGACTCCTCTACAGAAGCTCTGTCCTAGTATACATTCAACTGTCCCCTTTCCAGAAAGCTTCTAGGGACTTTGACAATAAACCCTTTTTCTTCTGTGTCCAAAAATATCTTGCAGTAAGATTTAACCCTTCTCAGTCTGCTAGCAAAGTGAACAGATACAGAAAGTGGACAGATTCCGTAAGTCTGACAGATCTAGCTTTGTCTCCCTCTAGCATTGAACGTATCAGGGAACTCCTGTTGGTTTGTGAGTTGTGCCTCTGTTGGACAGCGTTTCTATCGCTCTCTCTCTCTCTCCGCTTGGTAGGAGGATTGTGGAAGACAGTGGTTGAGAGCCTGACACACAGCACTAGACAAAGAATAAATGCTTTAGGGAATTCTCCTCACAGCCTCTTCAGGGTCTCTGCATGTGCATACAAAAGCAGAGGATGGGAGGGGGCTGAGCTGTTATGTGACAGGGGGCGGGGGGGGCTCTCCAATGCTTTCTCTCACTCGCACAACTGCTTCAGCAACATATCTATCACCCTGTGTGAACCATAGAAATGTAGCAAACACTCCGGAGTGACATGTGAAAAGTATTCCAGCAGCCTGTCCACTGGGATGTCTCTTCACACATACCACTCTCTTCCCAGCCAAGCCAGCTCTTCCATGCTCCTTTATTTGTCACATAACTAGCTCCAATCACTGAGAGACCCAGCTCTCCTCTGAGGGAGAAAGAACTTTATCCCCATAGGCAATAGGTATAATTATCTGTGCTCTATGAATTATTTAGTATCTGAGCCCTTATTTTTACCTCTCAGCACACACTGGCAGTTCCTTAGGTACATCTTTTTTTTAAAATATGGTATGTCCCTCTCGCTATCACACTTGGCCTCAAGTTACTTTTTAACCCTTCCAGCTTGTTGATTTTCATATATAGCTAGACAAAGCTCCAAGCCCTTCAAATGAATTTATGAAGGACAAGATTTAGTGGTTCTCAACAACCAGTGAGTCGACTGAAAATATACCACAGAACTGTGACTGGTTGCTATAGGCAACACTATTATTTTTCTAACTGAACTTCGTCCCAGTGATTTTTTTAGTATATTAAGTATAAAATTCTGTAGTTTCTCTTTAAAATGACAAGATAAACACCCAAAACAACCATTCATCTGACAGAAAAAAGCTATAAAATTCAAGTTCCCAGATGGATTTTTTCTGCTAGCACCATTCTATTGAAACAATTGATTTATCAAAAATATCACATACTGTATCTATAAACCTAAATAAAAATCCATACAGACATCAGATAATCATAATCTGATTCTATCATTTTGCAGGACCAACTGTGGTTGATATCTGTACCAAACGTTAAGCTGACCATACTATATCCAATCTTACTGACATATTTCAGAAGAGCCAACCTAATGGATGTAACCAATTATCACTGTATTTGGTACAGTCTCATACAGTCAGAGTGTAAAGCATACCTCCCAACTTTTTAAGTGAAGAAAAAGGTACATTTAAAGAGAACCTGTACTGAGTAAAAATATTTAAAATAAACACATGAGGTAACTTCAAATGAACATTACATAGTTACCTTGCCATCAGTTCCTCTCAGAAGCTCACCATTTTCTTCTGACCATAATCCCTTCCAGTTCTGACGACATTTTGTCAGATCTGAAATATATCAGTATCTGTCAGTAAAATATCAGTTGCCGTCAGTTATAGCTGAGAGGAAAACTGATGTACCAGGTAATGTCCATGTTTCCCTATGGTTCAAGTGGGCGATGTTACAGTTTAACTGTGTGCTGACCAGAAAGCGGCTATGGGTAATGGCCATTTTCAAAATGGAGGACGGAAAATTCCCTTAATCACAGTGAACAAACAGGACGCGGGACAGGAGAAAGACACTGAGGAGTAGACTACACGGGAGGTATGTATGACTTGTGTATGCTTATTTTGACTTTTAATTTTCAGTTCAGGTTTTCTTTAAGCCCAGGGGAGCCTCTAGGCATAGGCAGTACAGGCCATTGACTGGAGTGCCATTGGTCCTGGGGGGCGCCATGTTGCTGGATTAAGCCACGCCCCATGGTTAAGCCCCACCCCTATGGGCGTTCTATTACTTGCTTCTGCTGCATCTGCTTAGCGTAAGTTGCAGGCAGCTGCCACTGTGTCCCTCTGTGCCTTGTACATCCTTTTCCCCCCTTTGTGCCTCCTTCTGTCCATTTTGTGCCTCCTTCTGTCTCCTTGTGCCTCCTACAGTCCCTTGTGCCATGTCTGACCCCCTGTTTGTCCTGTCTCCCTTTGTGTCTCCTTCTGTCTCCATGTGCCTCCTTCAGTCCCCATGTGCCACCTCTGCCTCCTTTTATCCCCCTGTGCCTCCATATGTCCCCCTTGTGCCTTTCTTTGCCCCCCTGTGCTACCTCTGCCCCCCCTGTTCCTCCTTTAGTCCCACTTTGCCTCCTTCTGTCCTTATGTGCCTCCTTCTGTCTCCCTGTGTGGCTCATTCTGTCTCCATATGCCTCTTCAGTTCCCATGTGCCACCTCTATCCCCTGTGCCTTCCTCTGTCCCCCTGTGCCTCCTTCTGTACCCCTTTGTGCCTTCTTCTTTCTCCATGTGGCTGTCTGTTCCCATCTGCCTCCTTCTGTCTCCCTGTGACTCCTTACACCCCCCTCTGCCTTCTTCTGTTCCCCTTTGTGCCTTCTAATGTCTTCCTGTGCCCCCTTTGTGCTTTTTCTGTCCCCCATTGTGCCTCCTTCTGCCTTCTTTGTGTCTCCTTCTGTCCTCTGTGTGCCTCCTTCAGTCTCCCTGTGCCCCCTTCTTTCCTCCTGTGCCTCCTTTTGTTCCCCTTTGTGCCTTAAACTGTCCTCCATTGTGGCACATGCTTTCTTGCCTGGAGTGACAAAATGGCTAGAGGTGCCCCTGTTTAAGCCACACCCCTAATCACGCCCTCCTGGTACACCTGTAGTCACCAATCCCCTAAAGATTTCATAAGAAAAATATGGTTGTTTTATCATTCACACCACACTGGCCTTTATATCCTGGTGCACTAACTTTTATACTAACTTTTGAGAATAAGAAATAAATCAATTTAAAGGATGAGACTAAAGTTTGGAGTCAATTAAACACTTTTTTTTCCAGTAGAAACATACATATATTTACATAGATCTGTACATCAGTACTGAAAGAGGGACAAATGAGGGAAAAAGAGGGACAGGATTTCCAGAGAGGGACTGTCCCTCCAAAAGAGGGACTATTGGAAGCTATGTGTAAAGGGCGAGTCTATCATAAGAAAATTGTTTGAAAATTGTCAAGACACAATTGAATACTGGTAAGTTAATTGGTTTTCCTAAAAACTGGCCTAAAGCTACCCATACACAACTCCACCGTGCAGCCGACTGGATCGTGACTGTCCCTCCAATCGATATTACCATCAATATTGCCTGTTACGTCGGCCAAAGAACTACAGTCCCCTATCATTAAATGCTGCCCCTGAGTTCGATCATGAGGCCATTGCCAGCGTCAATGAGCTCTGGCAGTTAGCAAAATTTTTATCCAATTCAACATTTGAATGTTGAATTGGGTTAAATATTGTACAGTGTATGGCCTGCTTTAAGGTGCCCATTAACGGTACAATTTGTTCGCCACATGCGATCTTTCGATACAATGTTTATGATCGAATAGTATGGAAAATTTGTAGTTTATGAAGGCAATCGATAAGGAACGATTCATTGGTCGATTGCTAAATAGGATAAAATCGATCTGAAAGTTGTGAACAATCAATAATTGCCTTCCAATTAGTTAAGATCATTCAAATTGCATCTAAAGATCGCATTTACTGAAACATTGTACTGTTAATGGGCACCTGTAGACTACGGTAGAGACATTAGACTGCAACCAGAGACACCTACTTTAAAAAGAAGACTTTCATTCATTAGAGATAAAAAACAAAAGTTTGCTTTCTTAAAACAGAAAGAATTTGCAATAATTAAGGTTGGAGTGAGCTTGAGATGTCTCCCAGTGCATCACTGCTGAATATATGCAAATTAACCATTGTACCCTTAAAAGCTAAATACACCTCCAGAACCGCTGGAATGCAATGATGTGTCAGCTTGTTTATTTGTACAGAGCCATAATAATCCAACATGCATACAGGCTGTTTCAAATTGGTTGATTTTCATCAGTGCATGGCATTGGCTCTATGGATTAGGAATTGAAACACCCAGAGGTACAGACTAACCAGCAACCTCATGGTCAACCAGAACTCATTGGAGTGTGTAAGGGACTACAATGGTCCTAAAAGCCCCTTTTACTAAAATGCTATGGAAAACAAAAGTTTGCTTTCTTAAAACAGAAAGATTTTGCGATAATTCAGGTTGGACTGAGCTTGAGATGTCTCCCAGTGCATCACTGCTGAATATATGCAAATTAACCATCATTAGAGATGAAAGACTACTCTACATTCTACTGGGGGAGGAGGAATCCACAGTGACAATCGCTGCACACTACGTCACAGCATGCCACAGACTGAGAGGCGCATAAATGAACTGTAAAGATAAAAATGTCCACAGACTACTTATCTATTATACCTTCATCCCATCCTCACCCCCAGGAACACTTTCATGTCCCATATTTTTCCTTGCGTTGGCAATGCCTGTATCTTGGCTATGCCAAAAAGTTTGACAGTTCCAGGGATTAGATTGTGAGCTCCTTTGAGGGACAGATGCTGACATTAATTCAATGTACTCTGTAAAATGAGCAGAAAACATCAGCATCATATAAATACATAACAATAGCTCAAGGCAGACCAGCAAAAAGACAACTGTAAGATTGTAATTATACAGGACCCCCTGCCATACTAGTAGCCATTAGCATTGCAATACATCATTATGAGTTCATTAAAACAGTTTCTATTTTCTGTAAGCTAAAATGAAAGTTATGTGATCCATCTCTGCCTCTTCCCTGGCTGGTACACTTGCAAAATGGAACATAACCCCCCACAGAGCACAATGAAGAGCAGAGCATAAGACCTGTACACAGCGCCCCTCCCTCTCATGGTTCTGCTACAGTAGATGATGGGAACAGCCACCCAAAATACTGTATAGAGAATTCTGAATTACAATAAGACAGGATTTCATTCAGAAAGTTTGATGTGTTTAAAAATCCTCACTGACATATTATCTTATTCTGCTTTTAAATAAAGCAAGAAGTCTCATAGAAGTCTTGAAGAAAACAAGAAGTCTCCTGGTAATTAGTGGCCAATGGGGTTGATTGATGCACAAAACTGCGATAATACTGTTGTGTGCAGACAGCGCATGGCAATATTACCATTACTACTGCCCGTGTGTACTGTGAGTAGTGTGAACGTTGCTAAGGGAACGCATGTTACTAATAGTAACGCTTGTTACCATAGCAACACTTCTGGTACGGGTCTTGCTAATAGCAAACTTCACAGTACATGCTGTCTGCACACAGCAATATTACCGCAGTTTAGTGCATTAACCCCAATGTTAGCAATGCTCACAGATATTTTTTCCAAAAAACGGATTTTACCGCAGATAGGCAGACTTTTTGACACCCAAATTTAAGATGTGAATGTGGACCACAGTCTGCCTATCCAAGGGTGACATACTGCAGGTTACATTTGCTGCGGTCCCTCCCCCATATGAAGAGTGTGCTGCAGTATGTATAGCTACCTGCTCTTGCTCCTTTTTGCTTCCTCCAGTGTTTCTAGCAGTTTTCTGAACTGGTCTCAAGAGCTCCAAGCTCACTGCGGTCACATGATAGTGAGGCTGGAGCTCTAGTGGTCAGTACAGAAAACTTCCAGGAACACTAAAGGATGCAGGCCAGAGACGGGACAGGAAGTTACACAGAATGCAGTATGCTCCGTAGCGCACAATTTACACCCCAGAATGCTTCAATGAGCGTTTTGTATGGGGGATGGAGGGTGCCAAACAGTGGCTTATATCTTTTGGCCAAAAGTGTGTGTGTGTGTGTGTGTGTGTGTGTGTGTGTGTGTGTGTGTGTGTGTGTGTGTGTGGTGTGTGTGTGTGTGTGTGTGTGGTGTGTGTGTGTGTGGTATGTGTGTGTGGTGTGTGTGTGTGTGTGTGTGTGTGTGTGTGTGTGTGTGTGTGTGGTATGTGTGTGTGTGTGTGTGTGTGTGGTATGTGTGTGTGTGTGGTGTGTGTGTGTGTGTGTGTGTGTGGTATGTGTGTGTGTGGTATGTGTGTGTGTGTGTGTGTGTGTGTGTGTGTGTGTGTGTGTGTGTGTGTGTGTGTGTGTGTGTGTGTGTGTGTGTGTGTGTGTGTGTGTGTGTGTGGTGTGTGTGTGTGTGTGTGTGTGGTATGTGTGTGTGTGTGCGTGTGTGTGTAGGTGGAGGGTGTGTGGATTAAAGCGGACTTGCACTCTTGCATAATACACAATGGAAAGTCTTTCATCCACATAGAGTTCCTGAAGAGATTCGCTACTCTGTATTATTTGTTTGTTTAGGCAGACCAATAAGTCTAATTTGTTTTTACCAGCAACAGTGGATAGATTGCAGCAGAGCGCTGCCCAGGCAGCTCTGCATATAGTAAACATGGAGGCTTAACCCTTTCAATGATTTCTGCAAAACATTAAACTTCAGGGTTTTTTTAAGGACTGCTATAAATTGTAATGAAGACATTTTTCTCTATAAAGGTTATCATGCTGTGGCTAATCTTTTAGAGCAGAGAGGAAGTCCTGAGTTTAGCGCCACTTTAACAGGAAATACTCATCTGCCACTGGTGGATAGAAGGCCAGCGGTATCTGCCAGTCTGTGACTGATAGAAATAACAGTAGATCACGCTTTGTGATGTCACAGCTTTACCTTAAATGACATAAAGACATAAATCCTTCCCCCACACTTTGCTAAAACACCTGATCAAGCCCTTGAGAAAAAAGATCATGGACCATCAAGCTCATTTGCAATGTAATATATTTCTCCCGCTGGGTACTGCATGGTTTACTGAGACCGCACCAAGATGCTATAATTAGAAGTCTTGTATGCCCATTTATTACTAATAATTATTTACATACTGACAAACAAGGGCTAAAGAGGAGCTATTCAATCTGCGGCTGCATGTACTTGAAACACACAATTGGTTTGACACACAGGTCAGTAAATTCCATCACCAGTTTCATTCTCAAATCTGGCTAAAACAAATCAACAATCTGTTTTTTTTTTTTACTAATCCTCTACCAGCTACTGCTGCTCGAATAAAAGCAGAACCCCCAATGTTTTAGTTCAGCGTTGCCCAATGTGTTCTGAAAAAATGGGGTGGAGAGCTAACCAGCATAAGCCTAGTTACAAGAAACAGAACATTTATATCAGGCTTTTCTCCTGGCCGACTCAAATCGCTTTAGCTGCTAGAGCTGAGTGCACTCTACAGGCGACCAGGATCATTAGGGAGCCTTGCACAAAGATTCCTTACTGTTCTACATACTGGCTTGAGCAGGGATTTGAACACTGGTCAAAAGCTCAAGCCCCTAAATCAAATGCAACAGCCTTAACCAGTACACTATCCAGCTGCCCCTAGACACAAATACAAAAGCAGGGCAAAAGTGGTCAAATGACTGCAACTTCAATTTTGCGAATGGCTATAGTTTGTACTTAAAAGGAATCCGAGGTGAGAGGGATATGGAGGCTGCCATATTTATTTCCTTTTAAAGAGACACTGTAGCGTAAAAAAAAAAACCCTCTGGGGAATACTTACCTCGGGAGTGGGAAGCCTCAGGGTCCCCTCCCCTGTAGCTTCAGGGAATCCAGCGCTGGCTCCCCCGAATCCTCCCCCGACAAGCGTGACAAGGCTTGATATATTTAACTCATCGGGATCCTGCGCAGGCGCAGTAGCGGCTCTTCGTTCCAGCTGAGCGGAAATAGCCGAGCCAGATCGTATCCGCTCTACTGCGCAAGCGTAAAAGGACTTGCGCCTGTGCAGTAGAGCGGATCAATCGGGTTCGGCTAATTCTGCCTTAACCAGAATGAAGAGCGGTTAGTGCACCTGCACAGGATCGTGGTAGGTAAATATTTACCTCGCTGCACTTCAGGGGACCCTGGCACTTGAACGAGGGACGGAGGAGGACAGGGGAAGCCTCGTTAGGATCCAGAGGCTTTCCCCTCCCAAGGTAAGTATCACACAGAGGGATTTTTTTTATTACAGGTTTTCTTTAAACATTACTAGTTGCCTGGCAGTCCTCCCGATCCTGTAGCTCTAATACTTTTAGCCATAGACCCTGAACAAGCATGCAGCATATCAGGTACTCTGATTCAGCTAACTCACTGCATTAGCCATATACTTGTTCCAGGGTTTTGACTCAGACACTATAAGATACTTATACCAGAAGATCAACAAGGCTGCCAGGCAACTTGCATTGTTTACAAGGAAATAAACATGGCAGTTTCCATACGCCTCTCACGTGGGTTCCCTTTAAAACACCCAGTATCATGGAACAGAGCACTAGGTGGTACATTTACCTAGTTTCATGTTCTGCCCTCACAGTAAACGCGCTGAAGAGAATCATGCAGCCCATTGTCTGTGCAGAGAGGGGTCCTTCCGTTCCTCCCATGCCAGCAGAAACCAATGCACAAATCAGCAGCACAGATAAGTGTATGTTCACCTGCACAATCTCTACTCTGCATACGCTCATCCCCGGCAAACTCAGCGGCTGCCTTTCATCCACAAATCACAATCCTCCACATGTTAGAGACTTGTGCTGGAGGGAGAACAACATACAGGCACACAATGGAGCTCATTACCCGCTATCTGTGTGCATGACTCCTGCAATATTCTGCACCAATCACCCTTTCATTATCCGGCAGCCTGTGAAATGTGTGAGTGTGTGTCAGAGTGTGATACACTTCACTGTCACCAGTGGAGTTAATGCTGCGAGTGGGGGAGGCTGTTACATTGTGGAAAAGGACTCCAAGCAAACTCCTGCTGCTTGCTGGGGATTTGCACTTCCCTCTATTATGGGAAGGAGACACAAGGTACAGCTGGCAACAATGAACCTACTGGAAATCTCATTTTAAGCTCAGAATCACTCAAAAGCTGTCAAATGTCCCGTTTATTACAAGACGTTCGCACATGCATACTATATATGTATCGGGGACTGACAGACCCTTTCATTGTGCCATTCAGGGAAATTATAATATTCCATTACTTTCAGGCAGGATAATGAGGTTTGTAGCAAACACGGCTGGACAGCGAAAGACCAGAACAGAACATATTTTATTGTGCTTATTACTTTAACAGGAATCAGTATTTAACGCCTGAAATACAAGCGTAAGTATAACATCCTAAATAATCTACCGGCGCATGCTGGGGAGTGTTTATAAGCAGCAGAAATGCATAATAAACACTAATGCTCTCTCCACCATTGCAGACTGTATAAATGATAACACTTAACTTAAAGAGAACCTGAACTGAAAATAAAAAGTGAAAATAACCATACATGGGTCATACTTACCTCACATAGAGTCTACTCCTCAATCCCTTTCTCCTCTCCTACATCCCATTTGCCCACTGTGATCAATGGAATTTTCTGTCCTCTATTTTAAAAATGGCAAATGGCAATTAAACCATAACAGCTCCCTGGTCAGCACACTGTTAAACTGTAATATCACCCACTTGAGCCATATGGAAACATGGACATTACCTTGCACATTCAGTTGTAACTGACAGCTGCTGATATATAACTGACAGCAACTGGTATATTTCAGTTCTGACAAAACATTGTCAGAACTAGAAGGGATTACTTTAAGAAGAAAATGGTGCGCTTCTGACAGCAACTGACAGTGAGGTTAGTATGTAATATTCATTTGCAGCTACGTCATGTGTTTATTTTAAATAATTTTCCTTGCTTCAGGTTCCCTTTAAGGACAAAGCGTTTTGCTTTTCAAGTGTGCTTGTCATCTGTACCATAAAGCTGGCAATTGTGTCCTCTGCTTTGTTGGGAAAGGGGTTGGGGATGGGTTGCATAACTGAATGTTGGGTGTAGCACTGGAACTGCCTGTCAGTAGAGATGGCGATACTTAGGAGAACTCATGCAGAAGCATGTGATCAGTTTGATCAGCTGATGGATTTGTAAGGTTCTGATTTGCTGTGATGACTTCCTGGTTTAATGCATGATCATGACCAGCAAATCAGAGCCTTACACATCTATCAGCTGATCAAACTGATCACATGCTTCTCCATTAATTCTCCTAAGCATCGCTATCCTTACTTGTCAGGCAGGAGACCACTCTTTTGCTCAAGTCTTTTAAAGAGAACCCGAGGTGTGTTTAAAGAATGTTATCTGCATACAGAGGCTGGATCTGCCTATACAGCCCAGCCTCTGTTGCTATCCCAAACCCCACTAAGGTCCCCCTGCACTCTGCAATCCCTCATAAATCACAGCCGTGCTGTGAGGCTGTGTTTACATCTGTAGTGTCAGTCTCAGCTGCTCCCCCGCCTCCTGCATAGCGCCGGTCCCTGCCCCCGTCCCTTCCCTCCAATCAGCAGGGAGGGAAGGGATGCAGGCGGGGACTGGAGTTCTGCAGGAGGCGGGGAGAGCAGCAGACTGACACTATAGAGATAAACACAGCCAGCTCTGACAAGCTGTTTGTCAGCAGCGTGGCTGTGATTTATGAGGGATTGCAGAGTGCAGGGGGACCTTAGGGGGGTTTGGGATAGCAACAGAGGCTGGGCTGTATAGGCAGATCCAGCCTCTGTATGCAGATAATATTCTTCAAACCCACCTCGGGTTCTCTTTAAGCCCAGCAATCATGGTCTTGAACACTACTACTAGGCTTGTAGAGTTGAAAGGAGTGTGATGATGTCATCACATGAACCCTTCCCTTGACCCTGTTGAAAATGCAATTTTGTGCAAATGTGATATGTTATGGAAAACACATTCCAAACTGCTTTTTATGTATTACATGTATAATTACTGAAATGTTAATACATGTTAATTATAAATTACAGTTGAGGTACGGCACACTTTTAGTCTGCTATTCTGAAGTTCAGCTTTAAAGGCTCGTACACATATCGGATTATTCTAAACGACCAGTCGTCTGGACGTTTGAATGTCCGGTCGTTTGGACGTCAAATCGGGCATGTGTACGGTCAGTCGTTCAGCTGATAAGACGGGTTTTGATGGATCCGCTTGGTACACCTGACCGTACACACACCCGATTTGACGTCCAAACGACCGGACATTCAAACATCCAAATGACCGGTAGTTTAGAAAAATCCGACGTGTGTATGTACCTTAAAGGTGGCCTAAAATGAAAGGAAAACGGAAGGTACAATTGGTGACTTCCTCTCAAAGTGTGGCTTGTTTGTCTGTTGTGCTGATCCTCTCCCTTTAATACATGGTTAATGCTTAGCCCAGGACAAGTATGCAAATCAGGTGTAGTGACTTTAACCTGACTCTAGCCGTATGCTTGTTTCAGGCTTGTGACTCAGATGTTGAACGGCCTATAGAACTGCCTTTATTTCACCAAAAATGTTCAGTGCCAGCTGTGCTGACCTTCATCATAGAGAACAGGAATGTATGGATGACTGTGTTTATATAGCAACTGGTATGCATATGGTATGCATATACTGGTATGCATATACAGTAGAGTCTCAGTTATCCAGCACTGACGGGGGATCAGCTGATGCCGGGTAAGGGTGCTTTCTGTTTACGCAATATTCAAAATTGGCAGTACTATACCCCAATACTATACCCCATGTTCAAAATTAGCAGTACTATACCCCACTCTATATACATACCATGAACTCTGTATTAAATGTTAAAATACAGTAATTGAAAGTATATTTGCCTTGGGAGAGCCATGGAATCCAGTTTTTAAAGTGAACCAGAGATGAAGCACCCTGATGTATTTGACCTTATATATCAGTGGGAACATTAGAGAAAACACCTTCCCTGCTCTCTGTTTCATTCTTCACTGCTCAGCCTGCTTGTTATCAGCCCTGATAAAATCCCGACTGAGCATTCAGTCTGACTTTGCTCAGGAATCATTATAGCGGAGTCATTATAGCAGAGCCAGACTGAATAAAAATACATGAGTGTGCTTCGTCTGTGGTTCACTTTAAGCACAGCAAAGCCTACAAAAAGCCGGGCCCGTTCACACTGCACGCGTCTCCAGCCGCGTTTTGGAAACGCGTGCAGGTGGCCAAAACGCACGACATCAGACATTGCATAGAGTGCAATGTCTAATGTTCACACTGCATGCGTTCCGGACCTGTGCGGTCCGGGAACGCATGCTGCACGCAGATTTTGCAAAAACGCGTGGCTGTCCCATTCACTTTTCAGTGATGTGATCAGCCACGCAACGCACACAAACGCGGATGGCCATGCGTTCGTACGCGTTGCGGTCCGCACGCGTTCCGCACGCATGGCCATCCGCATTTCTGATCTGAACGGGCCCTAAGAAGTTGGACTTCACCACTGTAGTAGTGCTGGCGATTTGTGCTGGTTGAGACTGCTGATGGTAAGCAGAGTTCTGGATAAACGGGACTCTACTGTACTCATCTAAATATGTACAGTACATTTCCCATCCACTGATATGTAGGCTGCCTCTTCTATGTGCTGCCTTTACTGTGTGTCTTGATGTGCTTATGTTTGATAATCAAACGTGTTTTAATGTGTTTATGTATTTACGCTAAGCAGAATATTTACACAACTCTGCCCCCACACATCGATATGCACACCTACGGAGCTGTTACATGCACTTGTTAGACACAAATGAGGGGGAATTAAGACAGGATAAACTCTGTAAATACATACAGGGTGCTTTTCTGTTTGCCTTCTGTCCTGTGGAAGAGTCCACTTTAAATGAGGATACAGAATTTGCTATAACGATTTCCAGTAATAAGATTTTGGGGCAAAAATGGCTTTCTGTTTCAAATATCTATTTATATTCAGATTAATGTAAAGAACCCAAATGTACGCAAATCAGTTTATATTAAAGTAGCGTATATGTAGCAGTCCTCTAAAATTATAGTTAGAACTGCTCAAAAACTCAATCAATTTTTTAATTAAAATGTAGAAACTTGACTGGGAAGAGCAGTAGAATTAGTATCAGTGGCTGCGTTACACAAAATCTACTTACTTCTTCAGATGAAAAATATCTTAAAAATCACAAAAAAATAAGATACTTTCCATAAAACTTTAAGAACATGTCTGATAAAAAAGTAGTCAGCACTTTCAATATAAATACAATCCTAAATTCAATCATCTTTAAGATGAAAAATGTTAACATTTACTGTATTCTGAAATGAACTTGGATATGGTTATTCCCATATTAAACAATAAAAAACTCCTCTCTGGAGCGCATTCCTTTTAGGTCTGAAGCTAAGTATGCTCATGCGAGAATTGTCGCCCAGTTGGAATCGAGAAACGATCCCTTGAGCGACAATTTGCGGAATCATGCTGTACAGACTTATCCCTAGCCTTAAAGAGACACTGAAGCGAAAAAAAATATATGATATAATGAATTGGTTGTGTACTATGAATAATTACTAGAAGATTAGCAGCAAAGAAAATATTCTCATATTTTTATTTTCAGGTATATAGTGTTTTTTCTAACATTGCATCATTCTATAATATGTGCAGATTACACAACACTCAGCATTCAAAATGATTCTTTCAGAGCAGTCTGTGAACTAATGACCTCTCCTCTGGCAGAGAAAAAGAAAACAGTTGAGATAATAAAAGTCAGATAACAGCCCTCTCCACCACTTTGAAAGTCGTAGAGCTTAATGGCTTTTTTTGCATAGAGATAACAACTGGAGTTTCTTCAGGGCTGGTTCACACGGGCGTCTGCTGAGCTTTTGCTTGGCATTGCGTTCAAACGCCAGTGTTCAAACGCCAGCGTTTAAACGCCAGCGTTTAAAAGCTAGCTTTTGAAAGCTTTTGAAAAGCGTTCAAGGCTAGCAGTTCTGGTCTCTGCTATTGTTTCCTCGCGTTTACTGCCTCTGAAAGCAGCATGTTGCTTTTGAGACTAGACGCAACGCTGGGATCTACTGCCAGGCTTTCATGAAAGCCTGCAAAAGCCAGCTCTAAACGCTCACATTCACTTGCATGGGATGGCAGTAGATCCCAAAAAACGCTGCGTCTGAAACGCTGCGTTAAACGCCACAAAAACGCCCGTCTGAACCAGCCCTAACTCTTCCTGTACTAAAAACAATTAGACTGATGTGTCTGATCTTAATGTTTTATTTCTTAGCTGTACTACACATACAAATCATAATATCATAATTTTTTTCCGCTTCAGTGTCTCTTTAAGGCTAGCAATGTGTTCTGTTGGTATGGAGGGAGGCGTAGACGACGCTTTAATCTGTCGGCGAAGCTTGCTACAAAGAATTGTGAACGGTCATGCTTGGGCATCGGGGGTCATTAAAAATCTGACAGGATGGATCTTTAACGACACCCAAGCAATATCGATTGGCTCCCGCTGAACACACATAATGATAGTTATTGGTTGTTTCAAACGACGGTTATCGCACTTGTTGAAACTTAAGTAAAACATACTGTATAGAGAAAAAGGTGAGCGGGGCAGTATATACAGTATACTGATCTCTGGGCTGTCTGTTGAGTCATCTGAGGAGGACAGGCATTATATGTGTGGTTTCATGTAAAATGTTTATATCTGATAGCTTTTCATGGCCAGAAAATAGAGAGATTGGTTAGGATCCCCCAAATCAATAAAAACCTAGAATAGCTATTCATTATTCAGTAGCCACTCAATAAGAGCCTAGAGGAGAGGTGGTGGTGAGGGACACATTTCCCGGCCCTAATGCTGGAACAGAATAGTTCAATTATATACAACCTCCAGAGAACAAGAGTCCATATGAATTGCACCAGACCCCAATTGCTGAACTACATGAGGTAGCATGAATAGGTCTGCCAGTTTGCACATTCCCAATATAAACAAGCTATTTGAGCGCTTATCATTATTTTGGACTGGTGGGTGTCTAATCTGCTTTGTATCAATTACTTCAAATACCTAGAGAATTTTGTGTGTGTGGAGCGTTTTACTTTGTACTGTTGTTTATAAGTACACTATCCCTGTCTCATAAAATGACATGACAGCCAAGTTTCCTTCCGTGGGTAAGGAGCCAGTTTTATTGACTCCTTACCAGGTGATCACAGTGAGCCAATCACAATGATCACAGGCAGTAAAATGAAAAAAAGACTAGACTAAAGGTGGTCACTGACAATCCAATTTCTTGCGAAAAATCGTTGGAACAATCAGATAATTCTGATCGGAAGTGAAATCGTTCACTACACTATCAACGAACCAATCTTTGCTTCCTACCTATCACAACTGACAAGAAAATGCAAATTTTGGTTCAACGAAAATCCAATCGAACGACTATTCTTATAATCGTTTGTAATTGATCGTGCCCATCAACAGAGATTATTTACAACCAATGCAATCAGAATTTTTATCGCTCAAATGATTTTTGCTAGAAATCAGACCGTTCGTGGCCACCTTAAGGGGCTAGAGCCCGCTGCCCTTAATTGGTTAAAGAAGAACTCTACTGTCTTATACTAGAATGTAGTAAATTATTCAGGATACCCATTTTTCTGTTAATTATCCTGGTTTCAGCATCAGAAACACTTTCTATATGTATAGATTGCTGTATATTGGTATATAGTATGTATTCCAGTGATGGGTAGCCTAGGCTGTTTATTATGCAGAATTCTCCCAGAACATTATGGGAAACCAGATGTTAGTTTTGCTGGCTTTGGAACGTACAGTAAACAAACATTCCCCAATGCTGCACCTACCAGCAGTAAAGATGTTGGTACATGTGATAAATTTCAGAATGTAGATCAGGGTGAGGAAAGATTTTACAATGGGCAAGAATTGACTATATAATTTATAAAGTAATATTGTACAAGATCAATCCTATTATTTCCGTTATATTCAGTAAGGCAATGTTTCCAACACGGATATGGCACCCGTGCTGATGCAAAATCGCTTCCGAATCCCCCTGCCAAGCCAATGTACAGCTATAGAGATTCTGATGTGATGTCCGATTTTTTTTCCCTGCATGCAAATTGGAAGCAGCATATTGATTTCAATAGGCTGTGATTCCACCTCCGAATTTGTGTGTGGGGAAAAACTGCAAATCAGCTTCATTGGAAACAAAACCTAAAGGTCCTCTTTAATAGTATTGATGCAATTAGCATATTCAAATTCCAAACCTTGTCCTGAATTCTTACAACCAAAACCTGAATCTTTGTACACGCGCATGCCTTGTCGCTGCCTGTGTGCACTGCTTCCACATTGCATTCCAGCTCTCACATACTTCCTGTGTGCACTGCTTCAACAATGCATTCCAGCTCTCATATACTTCCTGTGTGCGCTGCTTCCACATTGCATTCCATCTCTCACATACTTCCTGTGTGCGCTGCTTCTACATTGCATTCCAGCTCTCACATACTTCCTGTGTGCGCTGCTTCCACATTGCATTCCATCTCTCACATACTTCCTGTGTGCGCTGCTTCTACATTGCATTCCAGCTCTCACATACTTCCTGTGTGCGCTGTTTCCACATTGCATTCCAGCTCTCACATACTTGCTGTGTGTGCTGCTTCCCCAATGCATTCCGGCCTGGAATGCATTGTGGAAGCAGCACACACATACTTCCTGTGTGCGCTGCTCTCCATATTGCGTTCCAGCACTCACATACTTCCTGTGTGCGCTGCTTCCACATTGCATTCCAGCTCTCACATACTTCCTGTGTGCACTGCTTCCACATTGCATTCCAGCTCTCACATACTTCCTGTGTGTGCTGCTCTTCATATTGCGTTCCAGATCGCACATACTTCCTGTGTGCGCTGCTCTCCATATTGCGTTGCAGATCTCACATACTTCCTGTGTATGTTGCTCTCCATATTGCGTTCCTGTTCTCACATACTTCCTGTGTGCGCTGATTCCACATTGCATTACAGCTCTCACATACTTCCTGTGTGCGCTGCTCTCCATATTGCATTCCAGTTCTCACATACTTCCTTACTTCCTGTGTGTGCTGCTCTCCATATTGCATTCCAGCTCTCACATACTTCCTGTGTGCGCTGCTCTCCATATTGCATTCCAGTTCTCACATACTTCCTTACTTCCTGTGTGCGCTGCTCTCCATATTGCATTCCAGCCCTCACATACTTCCTGTGTGCGCTGCTTCCACATTGCATTACAGCTCTCACAACCACTTCCTGTGTGCGCTGCTCTCCATATTGCGTTCCAGTTCTCACATACTTCCTTACTTCCTGTGTGCGCTGCTCTTCATATTGCATTCCAACTCTCACATACTTCCTGTGTGCGCTGCTCTCCATATTGCATTCCAACTCTCACATACTTCCTTTTTGCGCTGCTCTCCATATTGCATTTCAGGTCTCACATAATTCCTGTGTGTACTGCTCTCCACATTGCATTCCAGCTCTCACATACTTCCTGTGTGCAAGCTCCTCACATTACATTCCAGCTCTCACATACTTCCTGTGTGTACTGCTCCTCACATTGCATTCCAGTTATCACATACTTCCTTACTTCCTGTGTGTGCTGCTCTCCATTTTGCATTCCAGCCCTCACATACTTCCTGTGTGTGCTGCTTCCACATTGCATTACAGCTCTCACAACCACTTCCTGTGTGCGCTGCTCTCCATATTGCGTTGCAGTTCTCACATACTTCCTTACTTCCTGTGTGCGCTGCTCTCCATATTGCATTCCAACTCTCACACACTTTCTGTGTGCGCTGCTCTCCATATTGCATTCCAACTCTCACATACTTCCTGTGTGCGCTGCTCTCCATATTGCATTTCAGGTCTCATATACTTCCTGTGTGTACTGCTCTCTACATTGCGTTCCAGCTCGCACATACTTCCTGTGTGTACTGCTCTCCACATTGCATTCCAGCTCTCACATACTTCCTATGTGTACTGCTCCTCACGTTGCATTCCAGCTCTCACATACTTCCTGTGTGTACTGCTCTCCACATTACATTCCAGCTCTCACATACTTCCTGTGTGTACTGCTCCTCACATTGCATTCCAGCTCTCACATACTTCCTGTGTGTACTGCTCCTCACATTGCATTCCAGCTCTCACATACTTCCTGTGTGTGCTGCTCTCCACATTGCGTTCCAGCTCTCACATACTTCCTGTGTGCGCTGCCCTCCACATTGCGTTTCAGGTCTCACATACTTCCTGTGTGTGCTGCTCTCCGTATTGCATTCCAGTTCTTACATACTTCCTGTGTGTGCTGCTCTCCATACTGTGTTCCAGCTCTCACATACTTCCTTGTGAAAGCATGATCATATTTGGCTATTGATTCACCCACTTTTCCTAAGGATTTCCTGTAGACAGTCAGGTTCATAACCATGAAAAAGAAGGTCTAAAGTTTTGAATAGGTGTGATATCTAGGTAACACGCCAAACATCTCAAATGATGAAAAGTTAAATAAAAACAATACTTTATTATTGGGCAAGTATGCAGCTACTGTAAAAAGAAAAACCCTAAAAAACACATACAACACGAACATCAGGTGCTGGCAATAATGCTCCGATACCATGGCAACTGAGCAGATGTAATTGGATCAGTTGTTGTATGAAGCAAGAGTTATTGCAACTGTGACACTGTTATATTAACTAAATTGTTATAATGATATATCTTTAACCCAATGAAGCAGTTACCTCAACCGAACATGGAAAAAACACAAATTCTTCAGTGGAAAGCTCTCACTTACAGCATAAAGATACAGATTTTATAGAGTAGATGTAAAGTAATTTTACGGCAATATTAGGTTTTGTTTTTCCAAACAAGCACTTAAATATATCCACTTAAATACCCACAGACAGACTCCTGCTGTCAACCTCTCAGTATGTTTGACATTAAAATACTGCATTTTAATCACTCCTTACCCATGCGTGATGAATTATATTACACACACTTCCATCTTGACATATCAGCTTAGACTTCAAATTTATAGTCATTATTACTATCAGATAAGAACTTCTGTAGTATATAAATGTATTGGAGGAATTTACTAAATTCTCCTGTACTTTTATGTAAGCCAGCCCTCCCCGACTCTACATCCACCATCAACACAAAAGTACGTTTCCAGACTAGCCAATCAAAATCCATCATCCAGATCTTGCTGGAAAGCAATCATATGGCAATTGTACAATGAAATAGCATCGATGTGATTTACAGCTGGTTCTCAAACAAGTTATTCCAGGACTCAATCAAAAAATATTGGGGTTGAGTCACAGCAAAATCCTTATAAAGTATCTCTCCTTATCAGTTTTCCACTTTATTTGAATTTTTTTTTTTACAAATCAACTCAAAATAAGTTGATCCTGATCATATTAGATTTAAATAGTATCCGGGACAAAATGTGGAGTCATTACCTAAGGGAATGTAGCCTCTACCCTCATCTCTCCTAACACTGCTGGTTGGCGCTCCTGGTTCCAAGATCATGAGTACCTCTCCCAGAATCTTAAATGCACAAAAAAAGTAGAAACATTGCATGGATTTTGCTTCTTTTGTTTTTGTAGTTGTGTTTTTATGATGGTAGTAGCCTGAATTTGATACCCACTTATGAGAAATTTTCAGCAGTGGGTGAGGTTTAGCTAGGTAGTACTGTTGTACTTTGTATTTTTATTGCTGTGGGTGCAATATAGCCAAGGTTTTTGGTTTTTTTGTAAGCTCAGTTCCTCTTTAACCTTACCAATCTCTATATTTTTCCGACTTGTTACAGAATAGAGTCCCTATTTACAGTAATTAGCTTTTCTCCTGAGTTTTCTTTCAGGAGATAATGTTTCATCCTATGTACAAAATAACTTTTCAACACCTGGCAACCAAAAAGTATCTAAAAGTACATTAAAAAAACAATATATTTATATATTTTTTAAGTATATTCTTGCTTGCTTGCTGGGGGCTCCGAGGAGAAAAGTAAAGCCTTGTACACATACTAGATGGTTCTTGGTGGATGGAGGTGGCTGCTCAGGACCATCTTTGCCAAAAGTCTAGCAGTGTTCTCCCCAGGCTCTTTTAGCCAGGTGCTCCACCCGGCTAGTTTTGATGAGCACCCGGCTGTCATCGTCTCACTTCCTCTTCTGCTGTAAGCAGAGTTGCGCAGAGAAGCACCGGGCCTCTATTCTCTCATATCGCCCCACCCGGCTACTTTTTCATGCCACCCAGCTGGAAAAATTTTGGGGGAGAACACTGTCTAGTGCAGGGGTGTCAAACTTAAATACAAAGTGGGCCGAAATTGTACAATGGGACCTAGTCGCGGGCCAATCTCAATGTCTATTGGTCACCCCCTCCCTTATAAGGTTCCCTCCAACCCCTATACAGTTCTTTGGTGTTTAGTTGTCCTCCCTTACCTATACAGTTTTCTGGTGTCTAGTGGAAACCCTCCCGCCCCTATGCAGTTCCCTGGTGTCTAGAGGCCCCCACCCTCCTTTATACAGTTCCCTGGTGTTTAGTGCTTTCACCCTACCTCCCCCATATAGCTTCCCTGGTGGTCTATGGCTTCACCTCGAACATAGCTTCCCTGGTGGTCTAGAGTGGGCCAAACATAATGCAAAGTGCCAAAAGTGTGTGTATGGAGCTTCCTAACTCCTCCTAAAATGTTTTAAATGACCAATGAATCTTTCAAATATTGTTGCAATTCCCGACACCAATAGACCATGATCATCGTTCAAGTAAATCCATCTGTTTGGACAATAATCAGTGTTAGTCAGTAGTAAACACAAGTTTAGATAATGATAAACAATCATTCCATTCAAAACCTTTGTGCACAGCTAGCCATGTACTTCCAGATCCTCAGATTTGAGCTTCCACTAACAATGCCATCGATAGATCATCATTGTCCTGTCATTAGATTTAAACGAGATAATTTGTTTACCAATGATGCCGGTCTAGCATGTGTACGTAGCTTAAAGGGAACCTGAGACGAAAAAAGTCACACTCACCTGGGGCTTCCTAGGGTGGGCACGATGCCCATGTGCAATGAAGTGTGATGCGCTTACAGTACTGGGCCACCCAGAAGGGAACAGGAGCGGCACAAGGCGATGTCGAGGGACCGAGCGGCCTCAAGGGGGCTGGAGGAAGCCCCAGGTAAGTATAAAACCTGAGACTTCTTTAATCTCAGGTGCACTTTAAAGTGTAACTGTCAGGAATTAATTCAATTCCTTATTTTTATCTAGTAAACAAGTAATAAGGATGCTAACCAGGCCATCCAAAATGTAAATATCACTCTTTTCTTCTCCATAAAACATCATTCCCCAGTTTCCCTGGCTATTATTTGGAACATCTGTCGCACAAAGGAAGTTGCAGAGCATGATGGGTTTTCTTTTTTCTCTTTACTTCCCCTCAGACATAACTAATGCAGCCTGATTGGCTGAAGCCTATTTTCCTCCCTCCCTGGGTGGGAGTGTCTGAAGACTGGGAGGAGGGCGGGTAATGATACACAAAGACAGAGTAAGGGAGGAAATTATGTCAGGATTGGCTTCAAGATAGACACAGTCAAAATAGGAAATCCTAAGAATATTTTCTCTTTTTTACTATAGAAAAATCACTATGTGGACAGTGCAACACATACGTTATATAGGGCCCGTTTCCACTAGCGTAAAGGATGCGAGGTGATAGCCATATCAATGCAGCATAAACGCAGCATAAACTGCAGCATGCTATCCATAATTTCCCCCGTGTCGCATTGCGCTGGATCACATAGGTAAATTTGTGTCAATGGAAACTACTCCATTGACGTGAATTCGTTGCAGTTTCCTTGCGTTGCGATGCGGAGTGGTTTCCGCATTGCAACGCGTCTAGTGGAAACGGGCCCTTAAGTAGAGCAAGTATTTATCTACTTATATATGTGGGATTTTTACTGAGATAGTATGGCTGACAGGCTTCTGATCAACACCAATGACTCAGAGAGTGAAATTAATAGTTTAGTGTGTGAATATTATGCGGAGCATACACGGCTCGATTTTGCTGCTCGATTACGCAGGCGATTCTCTTACCTTCCGCTCGTTTTTCTTATCTTTTTCCATTGTCCTCAATGCGGAATCGAGCGCGGAAACAATTGGGCGGGAGAGCGGACATGTCGGAAATTATCTATCGAGCCATCTCAATGGCTCAGAATCAAGCCGTGTATTCACCGGATTGGAGATAGCGATGGGAATGGCGTAAGTGCAGGGCAGGGAATAGTTGAAATCTTCGCCTTGGCAGGCTTAAGCAGCCACAAAAGCTGTAGATTTTAATTAGCTATGTCCACAAGAGGTTAAACATTTTTTTTCCTTCAGAAGTTGTCAGCTGCACTAGATATAAGTTTTCTCATCCCTACCCAGACATCCAAGTTGTGCTATTTTAATAAATCACAGATAATTAGAGAAACAGCCTGTTAACACAGCAGGCATTAAACAGCATCAGGCTACGCACAGTATTATTATTAACGATTTATACAGAGCCAACATATTCTGTAGCGCTGTATCTTACAGACTTGTTACACAGGCAAGCAAGGGATTGGTGTATTAAAACGCAGTTGTATTAAAATGGACCTGAACTCTTGCACAGGACAAAAGGAAAATGTAGAGAAATGCACTCTGTATGTATTTCGAGAGTTTAGCCTGTCTGATTCCCCCTCATCTGTGACTAATCACAAGCTGTAATTAGGTCTCCCAGCTCTGTCAGCTGACTGCCACGGCAGAGCAGTTTATTTGTAAAGAGAGGATGTTAACAATATGTCTGCTTCCATTAAAGCAGGAAATAGACACCCTGCAGATGTATTGCAGGATTTATATCAGCTGTAACAGAGAAATGTTTTTCTTTAAGGGTTATTATGCTCTTGCGTATCTTTTAGAGCAGAGAGGAAGTTCTGAGTTCAGGTCTGCTTTATGTACAGACAGCAATATCAGGATGAAATAGGAGAGAGGACCCTGCCCATACGAGTTTACAGCCTATGGGATATACAGAACCACAAAAGTCTGTTTTGGCTGACTTCATATGGATGCAAGGAAGACATTGCACAGCTTCCCCACCAGGCCTTGCTAGGCGCCGTTTATCAAATTCAATCTGTCACCCTTCCTCTCCTCTCCATTGAAAAAGGTCATGCAGCCCAGTTGTAACCATTGAGCATGTCTACAGCACTTATCCCAATATGACGCCCAAATGATCAAGGAAGATTATAACGCCGATATTAATTGACCACGTATAAGCACCTGTGACTTGAGGTCAGTTAAAATTGTACCTGAGAGGAGGGGAAATACAAGTTTTATACATACCTGGGACTTCCTCCAGCCCCCTCTGTGCAGATCGCTCCCTCGCTGCGGTATAAAGCCTTCAAGATCCTCCAGTAGCAGCTCTGTACACTGCGATCAGTTGGCCCAGGCGCAGTGCGGCCAAGCGAGCTCTCTGTCTCGCTCCCGGCGACGGACACGACAAGGTGGGCAGTACTTATCCGCGGAGAACGAGGCTGCTACCAGAGGATCCAGGAGGCTTTGGACAGCGGCGAGGAAGCGATCAGCTGGAGGAAGCCACAGGTATGTATAAAACGTGTATTTCCCCTCGTCTCCGGTGTGTCTAAAACTTATTTTCCCTTGTCTGAGGTTCACTTTAAGTATCTGCCTGTCAATCATCTTCAAAATTATCTAAGCTCAGCCATAGCAATCGATCCAAGACGATTGTAAAACTGGCCATAAATCATACAATCTTAATTGTACAATCATAACCAATTGCATGTAGTATGAGAGCTTACCTAGAGAACCTGTTACCGGTTCTCAATCTGTTGGTCCTCACTTTATTATGTGCATGGTGAATAATTAAAAATGTTATTGATTAAACATGAATAGGTGCGATTACTTTTAAAGGACACCTGAAATCAGAGGGATATGGAGGCTGCCATAATTATTTCATTTTAAACATTACCAGTTGCCTGGCAGTCCTGCTGATCTCTTTGGCTGCAGTAGTGTCTAAATCACACACATGAAACAAGCATGCAGGTAATCCATTAAGATGGCAGTCAGAAAAACCTGATCTGCATGCTTGTTCAGGGTCTATGGTCAAAAGTATTAGAGACAGAGGATCAGCAGGACAGCCAGGCAGTGTGCATTGTTTAAAAGGAAATAAATATGCCATCTTCCATATCCCTCTCAGTTCAGGTGTCCTTCGAGGGCCCTTTAACACTTGTAGGTAATTCCTGTGTTGCATTACCCTATTTTATCACAAGGGGCAGCAAAAGCAATGAAAGTCTATGGAGATTTTCACACTTTTTGCGGTCCCTTGCGATGCCCCGGAAGTATGCGATCTGACTTAAGGGCAACAGTACGTTAATGAAAGCACAACGGATAACGCATGGTGCTTGCGGTAATGGAAGTCTATGGGCGATGCACATAGTGGTAACGATGGACAGTGGTGCGGCGCATATGCTGACTGATGGGAATCCCAGAGATGAACTTCCTGCCCAGCAGAGAGTATGTCACTGAACAGGGGGCGGCGCTCTGCATGTGACCCTCTTAGTGCACTCTGCCTCAGGGTCATACAATTGTCGTTATTTGCCTGAATGAGGCAGGAGCACCACAATGCAAAAACACATGTGTAAAGCCGGCCTAAGGATACAGAGCTGATGTGCTTAACGTAAAATTACAGACACAGAAACATCATCATAATAACTGAAGGTACACAGATATCCGAGCTATATTTCCGCTAAATCTCCAGAGGTCTGTGAAGAGAGATCTCAAATGCAGTTCTACTTTTTGTCTTTTTTATTTGGTAAGTAAATTCACAATGAAATAATGAAGTTCCTATTACTTTCGGAATAAGCATTCTAATAATGTGAGTGCCCCTTAGTGGCCCTGCTCTGCTCTGCAAGGTTGTTGTGAGAAAGCAAAAGTGAAATTAGCTGCTAGGTTCAGTGAGGCTAAATTGCTGCTAGCGGAAGGTCAGAGGCAGCCTTTAGCCTTTCATTCCACATGCAGTTCTGAGTCAACGGCTGGCTGAGCATTACTAGGGAAACTAAGGAGAGCAGGCTAATCATAGGGGTCTGTTTATAAAGAACCGGCGCATCCAAGCAGTGTGAGAAGCTTACATCCGGCGGATTCAATGGCAACTTTCTGTGGTGTTTAAGCAGGGTAGTCGCTAAGCACAGGTGAAAATAAAGACAAGGAAATTAATGTGTGTAAATGAGTTGGGATTCTGACAGACAGACATGCCCAAGGTCTCCTCACTAAATAGGTGCCTGCACTAGATATGGACTTAGTAATCTTTCCAATGATGTCTTTAGAAAGAATCAAAGAAAAGTTACATAGGAATTGACAAATTTTAGAAAAAACATTTTTAAGCCCTGGAGGAATCCATATATTTGGTGGATTATTTAAGAATGGGTGAATAAGTTGGTAAATAAGTACCTAGTTCGTTGGTGAAAAGGCTTTAGAAATGGGGGAGAATGTTCTCTGGGGGAATGCTGGCTAAATGCAGCATTCAGCACTTCTTAAGAACATGCTATAGTCTATGATAGGCTATAGCTAAGCACACATTATACAGATCAGGTGATCAATGTCTCCAAGTTATTTCTCTGGTCCACCACTATCCATTACAGGATATCTTAGAGTAGAAATCTTGTCTAATATCAGTATCCTGGCTCCCGCTATGGTTTTTGCTCTGCCTGATGCGGTTCAGAACTATGAGGCCGGTTCACACAGGCGATTGGTAGAAGCTACCGAGCAAAAAAGGGTGTGATCAAGCACTGTCTGACTGACCAATGGAATGGCATTAGACATTAAATGCATTGAGATGAATACTCCCATTTATCTCAGTGTGGAAGGGTAAAATAGCCTGTGGCGTGAAGTATATTAACAAGCCCCCACCTTCTAATATCCTTTTGCCCCAGCTAGATAGAGAACACATTTGAGAAAAAATATGCAACCATAATATGTGTGGAAAAATACCCAACCATAATACGTGCAGCAGCTAATGAATACAATAAAGCAATAGAAAGATACTTAAAGGACAACTGTAACAAGAGGGACATGGGGGCTGCCAAATGTATTTCATTTTAAACAATACCAGTTGCCTTGCAGTCCTGCTGATCTATTTGGCTGCAGTAGTGTCTGAATAACACCAGAAACAAGCACTCAGCTAATCCTGTCAGATCTGACAATAATGTCAGAAACACCTGATCTGCTGCATTCCTATTCAGGGTCTATGGCTAAAACTATTAGAGGCAGTGGATCAGCAGGATAGCCAGGTAACTGGTATTGTTTAAAAGGAAATAAATATGGCAGCTCGTTACAGTTGCCCTTTAATTTCAGCCTGGCCAACATTAAATCTGTTGCGTTTCATTTCTTGGATTGCAGTTACTTTACATTTCCTACATTCTTCAAAATAGTGTTTTCTTGATGCCATTTAAATAAGGTACTCAAACATTCCCATTTTGTAATAGATGATTAGTAATATATGTAAAGAATATTGTAACAGATGTTCCAATCTATGGCTTTTAATTATCCAAAATGATAAACTGGGGCTCATCCAATCTTGATCGGCTCCATGTTGTGTTCCATCCATACATCGGTGACCACCTGCGACTGCTCTCCTTGTATATTAGTGGAATCCCGCAAGAATTAGACTATACAGGCGTATGCGTCAGTCTTTATGAACTAAAACTGTTCCTTAAATGCCTAGTGTTACTGATCAATTCATGAGGTTTGACCTATTTAAAGTCCCATTTTAATAAAAATAATATTTTTATATTACAAATGTATTAAAATATGTGCAAAATAATTGTTGAGTCTGTGAATTATTTCACAATGTCAGAGCTTGGCATGCATGATCAGTCAAGGCATACAATGTGCTTTTTGCCAGTAAAATGAATTAACTCTAGCTAATAGCTCTGGTGTCGTGCGGCTTGAATCCCCTAAGATACTTCTTGCAGGGGTCTGAGATACACCGTGGTTTTCTTGTATGCATCACAGCATTTATCTGCAACAGCTGAGACCCTCATAAACATACAAATGGCATTACCATCATCACATCAGTAGAACATGCATTAGATGAGACCAGGCGTGTCGCCAGACCTTGTTGCTCAAAAGGAGGAGTTCTTGTTAAGCAGACATGAAAAAAAAAATGCTCTAATAGTTTAATACAAAAAAATTCAAACCTATACTTTATTGAATAACCTAGATAAGGATAAATATTTTTACCATTCTGTAGTATTTAGTTCCACAGAAAATAAGCTTTATTAAGGGACCACTATTCTGAAAAATTAAAAAATACATATATGTAAAATGTGCATTTCTCCTAAAGTAAAATGCACTGTATTCCAAATCCCAAAAAGCTTTATTGACAAGATCAAATACATTAAGCATTGCCAAAGTAAAACATTAGTATTAGCATGGGATGGTGTGGTTGTGGCAGTAAAAAGGGTATATAGTCCATAGGGGTCGTGAATGGTATAAGGGGTTCATAGTCCATGGAGTATCATGTTCCTCTCAGTTGGTGGCAGGCAGCGACATATCGGGCCGTCATTACCTTATTGCCATGTTGCTGTCACTTACAGTATATATTAGACTAGACCTTCTCATCATGGGAGATTCTCAGCATTACCTTTAAGGTGGCCATACACTGGTCGATGTGCCATTAGATCGACCAGCTGACAGATCCCTATCTGATCGAATCTGATCAGAGAGGGATCGCATGGCTGCCTTTACTGCAAACAGATTGTGAATCGATTTCAGCCTGAAACCGATTCACCATCTGCTGAGCTGCTCCTGCCGCCTGTCCCCCCCCGTATACATTACCTGATGCTGGCTCCCGGGCATCTTCTCCGCATTGCACGGCTCTGTTCCGGCTCCATTACGGCGCTTCCTGTGTTACTCCGTGACCAGGAAGTTCAAATAGAGCGCCCTCTATTTGAACTTCCTGGTCACTGCAGTGACACAGGAAGCGCCGGGATGGATGGAGCCGGAACAGAGCCGTGCAGCGTGGAGAAGACGCCCGGGAGCCAGCCTCAGGTAATGTATACTTGATCGGATCGGCCGCCGCTAGCGACGCGCACTTTACCCGCGGGCGATCGAGGGTAATTTCCCGCACGGCGCGATCGACGGACCGATCCGATTTCGGGAGGAAATCGGATCGGCGGCTGCGTTTACCGCAAACGATTGGCAGCAGATTCGATCCCACGATCGAATCTGCTGTCGAAACGGCCGGGAATCGAGCCAGTGTATGGCCTGCTTTATTCTTTACAAAAGCAATCCCTGGAAAGGATCTATACAAAGCCAGCCAACCATGCCCCCTTCTTGTTTGCACACTATTTTGGCAGTTGGACTGAGCAACAGCTATTAAGTGCTTTTAGTAAAAAAAAATTTAGAATCCTCCATGAGGAGATGGATTAATCAGATTTGTCTGATTTTGACTAGCTACTATAAGTGAAAGCGACATAGAAAAAAATACATTTCTAGTGTTTTTTTCCTCTGCAAAAAATGTAGATTTTATATGTATGTATTTCATATTTACAAATGTTTATAATAATTGTATTGCTTCAATAACAGACAGTAGTAGTCGAAGAATCCTCAGAAAATAAAGGAAGACAATACCAAGAATCTTTGGTGTCATAAACCCCCCCTAAAAACGTATTCATTTACTTGAGCTTGCATATTCTTGGTGTAAAGTGCTTTAAATCCCCTGGGAGCAAAGCACAAGGAAATGAATATTATATGAACAGGCACATCTGGATATTCCAATACCGCTTTCTCTTTCTTATAAAGGTCTAAGTGGGAAGACAAGGTGATGTCTGTTCTGGACATCTTGCAGGAACTCAAGTACCAATTAACAAAAAGCAACTAGCCAAAGAAATCAATCTTGCAGCCAATGCAAGCCATCCCCCACTCCTTGTGCTGGGCAACCATAAGAGAGATTGGATGACCAATAAAGGAGCGTGAGAATCAATGCATAGTTTTTTGTTGTGCAAAACATGAAAGAGGTTGAGAGCTTCAGCACAATCCAATATTGCAATTAATGAGCGTAAAGTAATACTATGCAGTCATCTCGTAAATGCAGCCCTGGTTTGTACGGCCTCCTTCAGGAACTACATGTCCCCGGATGATTGAAACCTGGAGAGGCTGCCATGTCTGAGATACAGAAGGCAAGACGCCCTTTGTTCTACTAGGAGTATATACCTAACACAGATATGACCAGAGTGATCATTTACCAGCTCCATCTGTCATGTTAAAGATTAGCATTTGGTTATTCACAGGGAAAGGGGTAAAAAGGCTGCAAAATCTGTGTCAGGCAATTAGCAGGGCATTTTCATATCAATGTATGGTACTCTAGTATGATTGATGGCAGCTGATGCAATACAATATCTGTTATATTCTGGGCTGCACTTGTCACATGACCACTTTTATATTCTGGGCCGCACTTGTCACATGACCACTTTTATATTCTGGGCTGCACTTGTCATGACCACTGTTACTTCATGACCACTGTTACTTCATCCAGTCTTACTTCTCCAAGCACAGTGGAGGGGATGAGTTGCCAGACTACCATTCACCACCCTTCCCAGTCAGAACCTTGGAGTGGGGAGTGGTTTCTAGAGGGTGGAGTGTAGAGTATACACAGTGGAGTCTGGTATACTGCATAGCCTGCTTTTTACTGCAGGAGGGCAAGGAAAACCAGAGGTCACAAAGGGTCACCTGTAGGGTCACACTTGCCAAAAATTGTGGGCGTTTTCCGCAACAAGAAAATACCCGTAAAATACTTCCCAATGCACAATGTGCGGTTTTCCACAGAGGGGAGAAAAAAAGCAGCAACTGTTTCTTTTTATCGCACATCCTGTGTGATTCCCCTTTGCTGACTGTGAACTGTTCTCAGCTGATGCCGGCCAAGAATGCAGGTTAATAATACAATAACATTTGTAAAGCGCTTTTCTTCCATAGGACTAAAACCGCACAGTTATGTATCAGATCAAGACAAGATTGCAGGCTGTGTTACAGAGGAAATAGTCAGGTGTTCATAAATGCCAGACTAAAGAGGTGGGATTCAGATTCTGCCACGGGAAAGCACTGCCATTTTTCCACGGCCGCAAGTGTGACTCCCCTAAAATTTAAGAATTTAAGATGATTGATTTAACACTTCAGACTTGACTTAGGGGGAAGAGGTACAGTAAATGAACAGAGGTTTTAAGTACCACTTCAAGCACACTTTAATATGGCCACAGACACCATAGGATAACAATACGCAGGCATGATCTGATCATCAATGGACATCTTTCACAGCAGATTTAATTAGAAAACTTAAAGGGACTCAGAGCTCCCAAAAACAAAAAGATTTATACATACCTGGGGCTTCCTCCAGGCCGATCTGCTGGCATCGTTCCCACCCCGCGCCGTCCTCCGATGTCTGCAGTTCCAGTACCGGGTCCCCGCACTTCCGTCAATCAAAGCCAGTCTACACAGGAGAAGTGCGTTCTTTGCATATTTTTCCAGCAGCTGCTGGAGAGATACGTACAGGACGCACTTCTCTTACGCCAGACTGGCTCCGACTGACGGAAGTGCGGGGACAGGATACCGGAGCTGCAGATATCGGAGGACAACTGAAAGTATAGGGATATGGAGGCTGCCATATTTATTTCCATCTAAACAATACTAGTTGCCGGGCTATCCTGTTAATCCTATGCCTCTAATGCTTTTAGCGATAGACCTTAAACAAGCATGCAGCAGATCAGGTGTTCCTGACATTATTGTCAGATCTGACAAGATTATCTGCATGCTTGTTTCTGGTTTAATTCAGACACTACTGCAGCCAAATATGTCCGCAGGACTGCCAGGCAACTGGTATTGTTTAAAAGGAAATAAATATGGCAGCCTCCATATTCTTACCACTTCACGTGTTCTTTAATGTTTTGGTTTGCTGGAATATATATGCACTTTTCATTAATGAGCAGGCAAATGTAGACATATACAAAATTAGCAAACTAACCTATCCTAGGGAATACTACAGTAATTAAGGTATTTCATCCCATCTGGCCTCTTTCCCCAACATATCTTAGCCACTGGTGCCTGACAGTGCCCACAGATGATGTAATCATCCTATCCAGCTGAAAGTAGCCATATCAGTATCGATCATCTTCACCATACGGCCACTTTAACTAATAGAAGGTGCTTATTTTGCTGCCTTGTATAATGCATAAGCGTTCCTCTCTTACTTTTGTAAATCTGCTACAAATACACACAGGAGGGTAATTTTCCTCTGAAACATATTGGCCTACTAGTCCAATAAGATGGCTACAGCTCAATACACATTTTTATCACATAGCCCGAACAAATCTTCACTTTTGTCAGCAAGAAAGATCGTAAGAGCATCCTTTTAGCTGGTGCAATTTAATTAGTTTTAAAACAAGGGAGAAGTAATTTAATTTATGCTCACAGATTGCTTCCCAAGAGGCAAGAAGGGGACATTTAAATTGTAAAGTGAGCCCTTCCTCCTAATGTCTTCATTGCTTTGCTGCAAGGTGGTACAAATACTATAAGAGAGATCGTTCATTACAAGAATCCAAATAAATCAGACGCAGTCCTGCTATTCAGCCCTGGATTCCTAAACTAGAAGAAGCAAAGCAAAGCAAATACTTATGGAACATGCAAAATTCTGCACTATAATAGGGTATTTATTTATTTTTTACCATTCTTCCATTATTTCACATGTGTAACGCACCTCGGTACTTAGCCATGTATATTAACAAAGGACAAAACCATTTGTATAAGGCTCGGGTATTATTTTGCTGCTAACAAAACACACACACATACACACAGGCCATTTATTAGCTTTGGAACCAGCCAACGCTCCAATAGCAGCTATGTCGCTGTGAGCCAATGCAGTTTAAGTATTGTGATTGGTTAAGGCATAATCACATGATCAAATGGGCAGGGGCACATAGACACTGTAAAGGCCTGTACCCACTACGCAATTTTTCTGAAGACATGCACATTTTTTGAACAACGAGCAATAGTTTCCATGATCTCATAAAGGCACACGATTACGCAAACGACCGTCATGACGGAGAAAATCTTTAAGACCCCCGAAAACTCCCACGCAAAGTACCGCAATATTTAGAGTAAAGCTATACGATATTTAGAGTAAAGGAATGACAGAGTTTACAATTAGAAAACTATAATGTGTGCTTTGTTAATTATTTTTGCTCCTCCTAGTTACTCCGTTATTTGTCTGATGAAGCAGGATAACGCCTGCGAATAGCGTTGCATTGTAGAATATTTCATTTCAATTGTTGACCAAAATCAACAGGTTTGTGTCTAATGATTGGGGAGGTAGGTCCACCACTACCTCACTTTAATTGTTTTTTTCTCAATTTACTCTTTAATTGGTGCCTCTGTACATATTACCAGTGTTGCCAACTCATCCCTTTAAATATGGACGCTTATGAATTATACATGTCTTGTGGCTAGCTAGATGCAGTTTAGGCACTGATTATCTGTGAGAAGCCCCAGAACCTGTATAACTGTAAGGGGATAAGTTGGCAACCCTGCATATTACCAGTGTTAAATCACTTTGAATGCCCAAGTTCATCAGTCAAGATTTGTATGCCAATACTCACATAGATGTCTTATTTGTTGCAGGTACTCTGGAAGCATAGGTTAAAAAAATTCTGGTAAAATTGCCATGCGCAGTAAGCGCATGGGATAAGGTATTCAAAAAGTACAAGTGTACTGTAAAAGCATTCTGCATTCTGCAAATGTAATATCATAGACATTTAGGAAATGGCAGCCTAAAAAAGGGCTTTAACTCCTAAACGACCACCTAACTTCGAGTCCTGAGGCGGGGATTTGCAGGAGATCGTGAGCGCATCTCCGCTTGAATGATTGAGCTCCACTAGGAGACTGATGGTGAAACCGCCATCTATTTACTCTGTACAGCACTGCAATCTATGGCAGCGCTGTACTGGGGTCAGCCATGTGACACGGCTGTCCCCCCGGGGCGGCAAGGAAACAATCTGCTGTCATAGGCTAAAGCCTATGACAGCCGATCACACTGATTGGCTGGTGGGGGGAGGGAGGGATAATAAAATAATTAAAAAAAAATACAACATTTATCATTATATTAAACAAATATTTGTAACAAAAAAATAAACATTGGGGGAGCAATCTCAGCCCACCAACAGAATTCTCTGTTGGTGGGTGGAAAAGGAAGGGGGGGGGGGTAATCACTTGTGTGCTGAACTGTGCGGCCCTGCAGTGAGGCCTTAAAGCTGCAGTGGCCTCTTTTGTAAAAAATGGCCTGGTCACTAGGGGGGGTTAAGCCCAGGGTCCTCAAGTGGTTAAAGTGCCTCTCGAGTAGGCTACACTGAGGAAGGGGTAAGTGTTGACCCGAAATGATTATCTGTGGTACAGCTGTACATGTATATAGAATTCTTTACATAAATCACTCTGGTTGATTTGGTTGAGTCTGCTGACTATTTTCTATTGGTACCCCATTGGACAAGGGTGTAGTTGCCCAGGTCTATGCATCTCTGCAGCAAAGGCAGTGACCCACACTTTAGCTGTGCTTACTGACTCTCTTCTGCTTGGACCTTATAGGGATAATTCTGATGTGTGTTTACTGCAAGCAATATACTTAAACGTATCCATGGAGATGGCTTTAAGCAGTGCGTTCACGCAATTTATCTAGTTCCTTTGAAATGCAAATTTTAACATGTATATGAAGTAGTACAAATAATTGGATTTTATGAGAGTTGTTATGATGGACCCCATATAGTAAGTTTATAGGCTAATAAATCCATAGTGTATTCATATATGTCAACATAAATGCAAATATGGGCAGCACAGTGGCGTAGAGATTCGCACTCTGCACCCAGTTTGTATGTCACGATGCACAGTGTCTATATGGGTTTCCTTCAGACACTGCGTTTTTTTCTCCCACATCCCAAATAACATACAGACACGTTAATTGGCTTACCCCCCAAATTAGCCCTACACTACGATACATAGACTACACAATACACACATAGACCTATGACTATGGTAGGGATTAGATTGTGAGTCCTTCTGTGGGACAGTTAAAGGGAACTGAGCAGCATTTTTAGCCCCCAAGGCATCTCAAAAGTACGGTACATTAAAAATGGATGCTAACAATGTGGCTCCTTACCAAAAAAAAATCAATTCTACCTCTACTTCTCTTTACATTTAAATGTTTGTTAGAGACTTTTACTACCCTACTTCTGCAGCCTGCCGTCCACAAAAAGAGCAGGCGGATAAGAACTGCTATAATTAGCAGTAGCAATGAGCAAACAAAAGCGTTCATCAGCAGGAGGGGTGGGGAGATAAAACACTGTTTTTCAAGCAGTTTAGAGAAGTCACACTTGATTACATTTTGTAACGATCGGTGAAGCACAGAGAGGATCTGATTACCGGTGATCTGCAGTATCACTGGGAATACAGGTGTATACCAGATTATAAGTGATCTTCAGTACCACTGATAATCCGATATACTCGCTAACCTCTGTTCACCTGAATAGAGTGTAGTGTTTGGTGTAACGGTAACACTTAGAGGACTAGGCCTCAGTGCAGCAAGGAGTACTGCACAGATTCCTTCCGCAGACCTGAGCTCTCCAAGACGGGAGGAGTCAGACTGACAGTAGGAAGGATGGTCTGAAAGTGACACTCAGGAGGAGGTGTCACTGACAGGACGGGGAACCGCCTCCAATAGTAAGGTCGGTTCTCGAGGTCGGACAAGCCAGGTCATACACACACGGACAGACAAAGTACAAGATCAGGAGGCAAAGGCGGAGTCCAAGTACAGGCAGGGTATCGGCAACGGGGTATCAGAAATATCGAGGTACAAAATCAGGAGGCAGAAGCAGAGTCTAGGAACGAGCCGGGGTTCGGCAACAGAGTATCAGAAATATCGAGGTGCAAGATCAGAGTTCAGGAGGATAGTCAGGCAGGCAAAGGGTCATAACAGATAATCACAATCAAACTAGTACTTTAGCTATCAACAGAATCTAGCTAAGTGTAGGATTACAGCTCCAGCTGGTCCCGGCACACTTGCGGTTCTGACTACGGATCTGGGTGCTCCCACGTATGTGATCGCAACGCCAGACAAGGAACAAGTGAACAGCCAGCAGTATATATACCCAAGGACCTTTCCAGGACCTCCCTAATTGCTGGACCAATGAGAGTTGGGGAAAATGTCAGCTGACCAGCCTGGTCAGCTGATTCACTTCTGGCTGTTATATAAGCTCTGTCTCTGTGCGCGCGCGTGTTACTCTGAATCCTGGTGGACTACCAGTCCCAGCCACACTAGAACTGTCTTGCAATGTATCCAGTTCCAATGCGGATTCCGCCGTTTCCAATGCGGATTCCGCTGTTCCCAATGTGGATTCCGCCGCTCTGCCTATGCGGCATGCGGCGGTTTTTCCGCGTTGTGAAGCCATGCTGGACGCAGAGACAGCCGCCTCACCTTGAGAGACGGCGGCTTTTCCGCGTTTCTTCACAGTACCCCCCTCCCGAGGAGTGGACTCCGGACAACTCCTACCAGGTTTCTCGGGATGTAAGGCGTGAAACTCCCTCCTTAATTCGTCCGCATGCATGCGATTCCCCGGTACCCATTGTCTCTCCTCAATGCCGTACCCTTTCCAATGTACGAGATATTGTACCGAGTTTTGTACAATGCGTGAATCCTTTCTACCTCGTACTCAGGCTGATCATCTACCAACACAGGAGGAGGAGGAGTGGGACCCACATGGACCGCTGGCTTAAGGAGGGACACATGGAAGGACCTTACCCCACGCATGCTGGCGGGAAGATCAATGGAATAAGTAACGTTATTGATCTTCTTAGCCACCGCAAATGGACCCACAAACCTGGGGCCCAATTTATCTGAAGGCTGTCTCAGGGTCAAGTGACGTGTGGACACCCAGACCAAGTCTCCTGGCTGGAACTTTCACTCCAACGAGCGTCTCTTGTCAGCCTGACCTTTTGACTCTGGAATGCTTTTCCCAGATTACTCTTCACCGTCCCCCAGATGCCTTTCAATGCCCTCTGCCAGACTTCCAGGGTTGGAAACGGAGAAGAGGCAACTGGCAAGGGGGAAAATTTGGGCGATCTCCCAGTTACAATCTGGAACGGAGAAAAACCAGACGACTAATTTTTCAAATTGTTCTGAGCGAACTCTGCGAAGGCCAGAAATTTTACCCAGTCATTCTGCGCCTCCGCAACATAACATCTTAAGAACTGCTCCAAAGACTGATTAATCCGTTCAGTCTGCCCATTGGTCTGTGGGTGGTAGCCGGACGATAAAGACAGCTTCATGCCCATTTGATGGCAAAATGCCCTCCAGAATCTAGAAATGAATTGGACTCCCCTATCCGACACTATGTTTTCCGGAATGAAATTCAGTATGATTGCGCTCTCAGTATAAATCTCATACATCCACCTCCCCCCCCTTCATGGACTCACTCACCAGATGTTGTGGTCTATTAAAAGACCAAGCAGCGCTTTCGGGGTATATGGCCCCCCGTTGCCTCACGATCTCACTGGTTCCACTCCTCAGTAGGTGCAGACTTTCCCAGTCCGTGTTGAGTAAGGTCCTTGGGTTGTAGAGTATGTGAAAAAAAGGGAAATGGGAAGACCAGCTTCCTATCGTGTAATCCAGTTTATTTTAAAAAAAGTTAAAAACTTAATCAAAAGTTCATAAGAGCCAGCATCGATAAAATACACCTCTCGGCATGAGTAGGAATCAGTTACAGGCGGCCGCCTATAGCCCGCTTTAACCTTCAGTGTATAAATGTCTGCTGCTCGAATGCCGCTGAGACGCCAGACCGCCAAACCGGTGGCCAGCGCTCGTTCTGCTCTGCGTGATTGCGTCACTCCGTGGCTCCGCCCTACGCGTTTCGTTGCCTAGCAACTCATCAGGGGCTACACGGAGTGACGTGTGAGCCCTTGTTTTAAAGCCTATCAGGCCGCCAGCCCGGAAGTGACTCCTCCTTTACAATTTATTACATAAAAAATAGACATTCGTATAAAACTTATCCCTCTTATAGTTCAAGACCCTCCATAAAATCCGTAACTGAACGGAAATCAATGATATTGAAAAGTATGTCGCCTTTAATCTCTGAACGCGTTGTCATTTTTAAACTGTGAATCATTGTAGAGCGAGCGTTGTTATATTTATTTTTTAATGTTTTCCGGAATGCCATGCAGCCGGAAAATGTGGATGATGAATAGGTCGGCCAATTCCTGGGCCGAGGGGAGTCCTTTCAAGGGCACGAAATGGGCCATCTTGCTGAAGCGGTCGACTACCACCCAAATGACCGACATGCCCTCAGACCTGGGGAGCTCACCCACGAAATCCATGGACAAGTGGGTCCATGGCTCACTCGGGGCAGGCAAAGGCTGTAAGGTACAGACAGGTGCCAGTCGGGAGGGTTTACTCTTACCACATATTGCACATTCCCTAACAAATTGCCTGCAATCAACAGACAGGGAGGGCCACCAGGCACACCTGGCTACAAGATCCTGTGTTCTGGCGACTCCGGGATGTCCAGCATTTTTATGTGCGTGGAACATTTCAAGGATCTGAAGACGAAAGGGCAAGGGAATGAACATGACCCCTTCAGGCTTCCCTTCCGGGATGTCGTGCTGGAAGGGGCTCAACTTCTCCTTCCAGTCTTCCCAAGTATCCATTGCAGCCAGCACCAATTTTCGCGGAACAATTGTCTCAGGGACGGAGGACTGTGTTGTCTCTGGCTCAAAGCACCTGGATAGCGCATCTGCCTTAGTATTCTTACTGCCCGGAGTGTACATAATCACGAATGTGAACCTTGAAAAAAACAGGGACCATCGAGCCTGACGAGGGCTTAACCTCTTAGCCCCCTCGATGTATTCCAGATTCTTGTGGTCGGTAAAAACCGTGATAGTATGCTCCGCTCCTTCTAACCAATGACGCCATTCTTTAAAGGCTAGTTTAATGGCTAAGAGCTCCCTGTTGCCTATATCGTAGTTTCTCTCTGCTGGAGAGAATCTCCGAGAAAAATAGGCACACGGGTGCAATCTACCCTGTAAACCTGAACGTTGAGACAGCACAGCCCCCACCCCGACTTCTGAGGCGTCTACCTCAACAATAAAAGGGAAGGAAGTGTCTACGTGTCTTAGTATGGGTGCCGTGCAGAACAGCTCCTTCAAGGTCGAAAATGCCTGTAGGGCCTCAGGCGACCAGTGAGTAGTATCTGCCCCTTTCCTAGTGAGACTGGTGAGAGGTGCAATAACTGTGGAGTACCCCTTTATGAACCTTCTATAATAGTTTGCAAAGCCCAGAAAACGTTGCAACGACTTTAACCCCACCGGCTGAGGCCACTCCAGAACAGCGGATACCTTGGCAGGGTCCATAGACAGGCCCGAGGTGGAGACTATGTACCCCAGAAAGGCAACAGATGTAACTTCAAAAATACTTTTTTCCAACTTGGCGTACAGCAGATTTTGTCTCAGCTTGTTTAGCACAAATCTGACATGGACCCTGTGCTCGGAGAGGTTGTTGGAGTAGATTAGTATATCGTCAAGGTATACAAGCACAAATCTACCCAACACCTCCCTGAATACCTTGTTAATTAATTCCTGGAAGACGGCTGGTGCATTGCACAACCCGAAGGGCATCACTAAGTACTCGTAATGCCAGTCGGGTGTGTTGAAGGCGTCTTCCATTCATCGCCCTTTCTAATGCGGATCAGGTTGTATGCGCCCCTCAGATCCAATTTTGAAAAGATCTTAGCGTCTGTGACCTGCGTGAATAAATCGTCTATTAATGGCAACGGATAACGATTCTTCACCGTGATTTTATTTAGGCCCCGATAATCGATGCAAGGTCGAAGACCTCCGTCTTTTTTCATAACAAAAAAGAAACCGGCCCCCGCAGGCGAGCGGGAGGGGCGAATGAACCCCTTGGCCAGATTGTCACGGATGTACTCCTGCATAGCCACTTTCTCTGGTCCAGACAAATTATACAGGTGACCCCTAGGGGACATACAACCGGCACAGAGATCGATGGGGCAATCGAAAGGGCGATGAGGAGGTAACCTATCAGCAGCCTTGGAACAGAATACATCCGAGAATTCGGAGTATTGCTCAGGAATACCCTCCACATGAACCTTGGTCTGACCTAATATCACTTTCCCTAGACACTGTTGGGAACAGAAGTCTGACCAACTGGTTAGTTGTCCTGTCGCCCAATTAATCTGTGGCGAATGAAGCTGCAGCCAGGGCATACCTAGGACAATGGTGGAGGTGGTCATATGTAACACAAAAAAACGTAAACTCTCCCTATGCAGTACCCCAGTAATGACTTCCACCTCTGGTGTCTGGGACAGCGGACGGTCCCTTTGTAACGGGGAGTCGTCCACGGCAGTAACCTGGATAGGTGGTTTTACTGGGGTGAGAGGAATGTCCAACTTCTCTGCAAATTCGGAACTCATGAAATTAGCCGCGGAGCCTGAATCAATAAAGGCCTCCGTGGCTTCAGATTTGTCCCCCCATGTAATCGTACAGGGGAGGAGCAATCGATTTTCTTTCAGGGGTGTGAGCTGGGCGCCTAGGGTGTCACCCCTTATCACTCCTAGGCGGTAGCGTTTCCAGGCTTATCCCTATTAGGCTTAATGGGACAGTCTCGTACCCTATGCCCCCCTTCACCACAGTATAAACATAGTTGTTCCGACAATCTCCGTCTTCTCTCCACTTGGGTCAACTTAGACCGACCGATCTGCATCGGCTCAGGTGGAGGCAAGACCGGAGGTGATGAAACAGAAGGAGACGGAGTTACTAGGGGTGCAGCGGGAGGCACTGCGTAAGAGGTCGACCTAACCCGATGACTGCCCCTAGTCTGTCTCTGATGGCGTAGCCTACGGTCGATTCGAATGGCCAATGCGATGGCCTCGTCGACTGTTTTGGGTTCGGGTTGGCTTAACATTAGGTCAGAGACCTCATCCGACAACCCAGACAGGAAGTAATCTAACAGGGCATAGGTGTCAAATCTGGCGGTAACTGACCACCTACGAAATTCTGCCGCGTAATCCTCGACCGAGCCTCTGCCTTGCCGCAAAAGTTTGAGCTTCCGCTCAGAGGTTGCCGCAAGGTCAGGGTCGTCTTATATCACTGCCATGGCCTTAAAAAAATCCTCTACCGAGGTCAGAGCTGTATCTGTGGGAGGCAGGTTGTATGCCCAGGACTGGGAATTAACAGTTAACAAGGTTTTAATAAAAATGACCCGTTGGGTCTCAGTCCCCGAGGATCGGGGTCTCAACTCGAAATATGATAACACTCTACTCTTAAAATTCCGGAAGTCAGACTTGTGGCCGGAAAATTTGTCTGGTACGGGCATACGTATGTCATCACTAGGAGGGGATCGCACCGAATCAACTGACGTCTGAAGGGTTTGCACAGAGCCTGTTAGGGCATCAATTAAAGCTTTGTGCTGGCCCAGTGCTTGATGGATAGTATCCACCGAAGTGGCGAGCACAGTCAGAGGGTCAGCGCGTGCGTCCATCTGTTTATTGGTCTGGCGTTCTGTAACAATCGGTGAAGCACAGAGAGGATCTGATTACCGGTGATCTGCAGTATCACTGGGAATACAGGTGTATACCAGATTATAAGTGATCTGCAGTACCACTGATAATCCGATATACTCGCTAACCTCCGTTCACCTGAGTAGAGTGTAGTGTTTGGTGTAACGGTAACACTTAGAGGACTAGGCCTCAGTGCAGCAAGGAGTACTGCACAGATTCCTTCCGCAGACCTGAGCTCTCCAAGACGGGAGGAGTCAGACTGACAGTAGGAAGGATGGTCTGAAAGTGACACTCAGGAGGAGGTGTCACTGACAGGATGGGGAACTGCCTCCAATAGTAAGGTCGGTTCTCGAGGTCGGACAAGCCAGGTCATACACACACGGACAGACAAAGTACAAGATCAGGAGGCAAAGGCGGAGTCCAAGTACAGGCAGGGTATCGGCAACGGGGTATCAGATATATCGAGGTACAAAATCAGGAGGCAGAAGCAGAGTCTAGGAACGAGCCGGGGTTCGGCAACCGAGTATCAGAAATATCGAGGTGCAAGATCAGAGTTCAGGAGGATAGTCAGGCAGGCAAAGGGTCATAACAGATAATCACAATCAAACTAGTACTTTAGCTATCAACAGAATCTAGCTAAGTGTAGGATTACAGCTCCAGCTGGTCCCGGCACACTTGCGGATCTGACTACGGATCTGGGTGCTCCCACGTATGTGATCGCAACGCCAGACAAGGAACAAGTGAACAGCCAGCAGTATATATACCCAAGGACCTTTCCAGGACCTCCCTAATTGCTGGACCAATGAGAGTTGGGGAAAATGTCAGCTGACCAGCCTGGTCAGCTGACTCACTTCTGGCTGTTATATAAGCTCTGTCTCTGTGCGCGCATGTTACTCTGAATCCTGGTGGACTACCAGTCCCAGCCACACTAGAACTGTCTTGCAATGTATCCAGTTCCAATGCGGATTCCGCCGTTTCCAATGCGGATTCCGCTGTTCCCAATGTGGATTCCGCCGCTCTGCCTATGCGGCATGCGGCGGTTTTTCCGCGTTGTGACGCCATGCTGGACGCGGAGACAGCCGCCTCACCTTGAGAGACGGCGGCTTTTCCGCGTTTCTTCACACATTTACATCTTCCCCTGGATAAATAAGGGCTGACGAGAGGGGAGGCGGGAAAATGGCAGCTCCTACTGCTATTAGAAACAAGGTGAAACTGCAGAAAAAAACTGTTTGGTTCCCTTTAAGTGACAAGACAATATACTCCGGACAGCGGTGAGGAAGATTTTGGCTCTATATAAATACCAGGGCCATGGAGTCGGAGCAATTTTAGGTACATGGAGACGGAGTTGAAGTCGGAGGTTTCATAATCTGAGAAGTCAGAGTCGGATGATTTTTTACCCACTCCATAGCCATGCAAGGGCTGTGGAGTAAGAGTCTGAGTCATTTTGGGTACCTGGAGTCGGTGGTTTCATAAACTCAGGAGTTGGATGATTTTTGTACCGACTCCATAGCCCTAATACTAAATAATAATAAAATAATATGAGCCAGCTTTGAGTATATGTCGACCCCAGTGTGAGCCAATCCCCTTTGATTTGGAAATTGTAAAGAATCAACTATATTTCATGTATAGTCAAGTAAAACCGTCCTTCACCCCCTATAACAAGCATAGCTGTGTCTACCTCATATCAAGTATAGCCACATTACCACCTCATATCCCCCCCCCCCATGTCAAGTATAGTCATACCTTCCACCCACCCACACATACACGTCTTACCACATTTCCTTGCTCCCCCCGCACCCATGTCAAGTATAGTCATGCCTCCCCCTCCCCCATACACACTTCCTATAACAAGCATAGCCATGTTCACCTCATTATATCAACTATAGCCACATTACCGCTTTCCCCCCATGTCAAGTATGATCACGCATGACTATGCCTTCCCCCACCCACACATACATACACTTCTGATAACAAGCATAGCCATATCCATTATATCAAGTATTGCCACATTACCACCTTCCCCCTATGTCAAGTATAGTCATGCCTTTAACCAACCACCCACCCACACATACACTTATAGCTATTTCTCATTTTTTCCCCATGTAATACATTTAAAAATAAGAAGTATAAAACTATGCATTCGCTTAAAAAATAAAAATCACAATATACCTCTAACAAGCCTCTGGCAGAAAAATCCAGGCACAGTTTTCTTGCAATCAACCAATCTCCTACACAAACTATTGATTAGTTTTAAAACGCAGTTTACCAGGATCCCTGGGGGAACGACTAAGAATACTCAATTAAGGAGCAAGCTATTTTGTACAATGTAGTGGGTGAGCTTATGTACCTCACATCAGACAGCATACGGCAGGAGAAAACACACGTTAAGACATCAAGCACAGCAGGAGGGGACTTCTGACATGCAGCAGCCGTCGTCTATAGAGGTGAAAAGAACAGGGTTTAAAAATAGAAGGGTGTTTCTGTCAAGGCCTGAGGAGGGGAGCAGGATTCACAATTAATTTTCAGCTTTGGCAAGTGCTGCCAGGAGTGCTTACACCCATCTCTGCTCTTACTGTGTAATCACATCATCGGCGAGATGATGTCTACGCATACCATATATGGCACAAGTAATAGATTGATTGTCATAAGGGGGCTCCGACCTGCCTTAAAATCCCAGCACATAAGCAGGAGCTGTGATGTGAGAGTCGGATGTAATTCGCACCTTGCTCTCTCCGCACAGTCAACGATGCACTTAAAGCAGATTGCTCGCTCCTCAAATGCGTATAAAGCTGCCACAGACTGTGTGGACTAGAACAGATGACACACTTGCCAAACGCCCAGGTATGTCCTTGGCATGGGCCTTAAGCCACCTGCTGCTGTCACGTGACCTGGACTGGCTTTGGAAGCTTACAAAGCAGAAAATGCTTGCACTTTCTGTGCTTTCCAGACAATAACATACCCAATGCCTGGATCAGTATTAAGAACCATTGTGTAAAAGGAATAGGGTAAGTAAAGTGCACTTCTGTAGCTATGGAGATGCCCCAGACTACCTCTTTCAGAAATAAGAAAGTCAAAACAAGGCTGTGTAATTGACAAGCCACCATATGTAAGTAGTAGGGGGGTTGGTACACAAGAGGAGGATGCACTCATCATTCTTATTTCAAGGACTATCAGCCAAAAGATGCATCAGCCCTACAGGATGAAGAGGATGGAAAGGTTGTGTTGGACCAGACTTAGGGCTTCTGCAAACACAAGCATGATTTGAGTGGCTCTGAGCAAACAGAAGGATGATTTGAGTGGTCTGAAGAGTCAGTAGCCTACAAGCAATTTCTACTCCCAAACGCAACTAAATTAAATAGCATTGACAGAGAGATGGGAGCCTAATTTATTACAGGTTTTACTGCCATCCCTTCCCCCTCAGGCAATCTGTCTGCGTCATAAGATGAACTGATCAATGGGGGAACATGGGAGAGCGGGTGCTGGATAGAGTTCAATATATGAATGTCATGCATTGTGGTAAATGAAACGACCATTTTATATAAATGCACATGCCACGCACAAAGTTACCCTATAATAAAACTAAGCACAAAGTTGCCTTATACGTATTACATGAAAGAGCAACCACATGTGGAAAAAAGAAACAGATATTTAAAGAGGAACGGTAGTGAAAATAACATGGTGAATGAAATTGCTTATTGTTTATAATATTAATTTATAGATTATTTAGTCATGGTTTGCCTATTGTAAAATCTTACCTCTCTCTGATTTACATTCTGAAATTTATCACTGACATCTTTAGTTCTGCCAGATGATCTGTGCTGAATGTTCTTTACTGAGAGTTCTATGCACAGAGGGAGATATTGCTTGCTTGGCAGTTGGAAAAAAGCATTATTTCCCACAATGAAACAAGGTTCACAGACAGCAAACTTCCAGGACTTAAAGAGAATCTGTATTGTTAAAATCGCTCAAAAGTAAACATACCAGTGCGTTAGGGGACAGCTCCTATTACCCTCTGTCACAATTTCGCAGCTCCTCGCCGCATTAAAAGTGGTTAAAAACGTTTTAAAAAGTTTGTTTGTAAACAAACAAAATGGCCACCAAAACAGGAAGTAGGTTGATGTACAGTATGTCCACACATAGAAAATACATCCATACATAAGCAGGCTGTATACAGCATTCCTTTTGAATCTCAAGAGATCATTTGTGTGTTTCTTTCCCCCATACACTGAAGTTTCAGGCTGCTCTTTTCTTCCTGCAAACAGCTTTGCCCTTGTTTGTAATTCCTCAGTATGTGAAAGCCCAGCCAGCTCAGAGGACGATTTATCCAGCTGATTAGAGCAGCTTCTCTCTTCTCTCTTATCTAAATAACACACAGGCAGTGTGCATAGAGGGGCCAGAAAGGGTGAGTTCATAACAGAACCACAACACTGAAGAACTTGGCAGCCTTCCAGACACAGGCCGACAAGTCTGACAGGGGAAAGATACATTGATTTATTACAGAGACTGTCATAGTAGAAAGTGCTGCAGTTAGCCAGAACACATTAGAATAGCTTTTGGAACATGTAGGATGAAAAAAAACAGGATGCAATTTTTGTTACGGAGTCTCTTTAAGCTGGCCATACACTGGCCCGATTTGCCGCCGTTTCGACAGCAGATTCGATCACTGGGATCTAATCTGCTGCCAATCGTTCGCGCTACACGACGAATTTTGATCCATTTCGTCCGATCCCGTCGATCGCTCCGTGCGGAAAATTACCGTCGATCGCCCGTGGGTAGGGAGCGTGTCGCTAGTGGCGTTCGAGTGCCCGACGACCGACGCAATAGAGCCCGCATACATTACCTGCTCCGCCGGCGCGACTCCAGTCCCCCGGTCACCGCTGCTCTGTCTGCGCTCTGGTCTCCAGGTCCGGCATGCCTCACTTCTTCCTGCCCTACTGTTTACACTTCCTGCCGGGCTAGAAGAAGTGAGGCATGCCGGACCTGGAGACCAGAGCGCAGACAGAGCAGCGGTGACCGGAGGCAGTCGCGCCGGCGGAGCAGGTAATGTATGCGGGGGGGGGGGGGGGGAGCGGCGGCGGCAGCAGCAGCACCACCACAACAGATTGTGAACGGTTTCAGGCTGAAATTGGTTCACAATCTGTTTGCAGTAAAGGCAGCCATACAATCCCTCTCTGATCAGATTCGATCAGAGAGGGATCTATCTGTTGGTCGAATCTGATGGCAAATCGACCAGTGTATGGCTACCTTTAGGTCCTGACATCACATTGTGGGAGGGGTTTCACCACAATATCAGCCATACAGACCCCCCGATGATCTGATTACTCATGGGGAAAGGGGTTATTAGCTACTGGTTGGAATGAAGTTCAATCCTTAGTTACAGTTCCTCTCTAAGCCTGTCCGAGACATTTGTATGCTCTGAATCTCCACATTGAAATGGATTTACAGTGAAATGTATCCTTTCTGGGATCGCCCGTCACCTGTTATTTCTCTGTTATTCCAAATGCAGATTTCTGTTTTGAGTCAGAATGAATATTCCTAATGAGAGATCTAATGTGGTGCCTGAACTGAGTGCTGCTGCAAGGTTGTCTCCTCTGAGGTCTGTTTTCTCTGCATTGTCAGAGTTCTCTTTCATGCATTCCTTTTGATTGTTGACATTTTATGTCTTATTATTAATGAGCCCAGGCAAGAGAAAAAGCACCGCACTCTACACAACACAGAGACTACATCCTATTATGTCAAGAGGGAAGCCAAACCTTACCTGGAAGAAAAGAATCTCTTTATAAAACTAGCTTAAGGAGAGCATCTTTAGGATTATAAATGCTCACCCATTACAGGTGTTCTTTTAAAATGAATTTGCCAGAATTTTCTACATAAATATTATTACTATTAAAAGCTTTGAAATACAAGCTTCAGACACATGATGGCCATGGCCTTCCTTTAGCATTAGTTGTCAATGTAGCAAACGAGGCTGTCAGTGAGAGAAAGCATAAGGCATTAAAAAAAGTATAATCATCAGCTAGTGGAGCAAGGGAGGCAGCATTTTGGAAACAGTGGGGTTTGTGGACTATTTCCAGGCTCCTGTGGTTAAAGTGTACTGTAATTGGATGAATGGGACCTTTGCAAAGACCCCGTGGGGCAGCATGAGCCACTGATGTAATAAGAGGTGACTGTTGGCTGTGCAGGTTGCGAGCCACCTGGCAGGTTAGCAAGCAGCAAATCACTGTCCAATGAATCGAGGTGCTTCCATACAAAAATCAAGCATTGCACCCTGTTCTAAAAGGAGCACCGGAGAAGACAACTGGTAAATGCACCAATGCTCACAAGGTTCATTGATAAAACCAGTGCAATTTGCACAAGAGTACCAATAGGGAGAGTTGCCTTCTGTGATGAGGCACATTTTCAGCTCAATTCCCTGGCTTAGATTCTCCAGGCTTAGATTGTGAGCTCCTCTGATGGACAGTCAGTGACATGATTATGGGTTCTGTAAACCATTGAAGAAGATGCCAGGGCTATACAAATACTTAATAATAATAATAATAACTGTTAATCTCTGGGTCCTACTAAACAGTGTCCATGTAATGACAGTGCCTGTTGTAGCCGGTAGTTTAAATTTCAGTAATGTAATATTACATACGTCTAAAATGAACCTCCCTAACCAACCCTACCTAATTGTGATTACTATATGTATGTCTAACATGCAATCCTCCTACCTATTCCTATCATGATCCCCTTATCTATGACAAACATGCAATCCCCCTACAAACATGCGTATCATGATCCCCCTAAGCATAAAATCCCCTTATGTACGCCTAAAGGTGCCCATTGGAGTGCCCCAAATGATCAACCCCATGATCAATCAATCTTTAATGGTGCTGATCGACAATTAATGTTTGTTCTATTGTTCCTTCCATCTAACTGACATTTGGAACGATTCTTTTAGTGTGATTGGATTGCTTATCATATTCCTCTCAGTTGGTGGGACTGAACAATCATTTACAATCGATCGCAACAATCGGATTCGACCAACGATTGTTTAGGAAATGGGAACGTTCATGAACACCTTATCCCTAACCTGTATGGCCAAGTGCTGCAGCCCATAACGCATCAGCGTGGGTAAAAATTGTACCAGGCCGGTAGTAAACCCTGCCCAATTTACTCATTAACCGCAAATTTACATAGTGTTCTAATCACCAATAGAGCTGTGCGCCTGAATGAACTGATTCATGAATCTTGGTCAGTAGACTGTGGGCTTGATCTACCCTAAAACTTCCCCGTACTCCTGCAGCCCCTCAGCTCCAGACAGCACTTCACTTTCTATTCCATTCATCTCTAGCTAACACCAGAGGTGGGACATTTTTTCAAGGCTTTAAATCTCCCTGGGCTGTAAAAACCTAAATTAATAATAATTACCCAAGAAAGGAATAAAGCAGGCGGAGGGAGTTGTGCGCTGGAGGCAGCTGCCTCTGCTGCTAGAGTGCCTGGAAATAAACACATTAGAGACGCTTATAGAAGGAGAAGTGAGGAGGGGGAGCACAAAGGATGAACGCATTAAGCCTTCACAGAAGCACTGCGTCTCTCCACCTATTCCAAGAAGAAAAGAGCCAGCCCAACTGGACTCAAAAGTATTACTTTTTTAAGAATACCGAAATGTGATTTAACTATTCCTATGCTAAATAATGCCTTTATTGTGTTAAAAAAAGTCACACTGCTTTTCCGGCAAGAGAGGGAACTAAGAGAACACATTAAGATTCTTAATGGTCTTGCAGAAACATTTTATAGTCATTTCAGATTCTCTATAGCAGAGACTAACTGGGATGAGTATTAAAGCTCCACTCCAGGCATAAATGCCTTGCTAGATCCGCGCAGGCACATAGCTTGGTTACATAGCCTGTTTATGTATTTGTATAACTGATTAGCTGATGCTAAATAAGTCACCTGACCACTTACTGCATCGCAGACTCTTATTGCTATTGGCTGCAGTCTTCTCAGAAGGATGTGGCCTATGCCCGACCCTTACCAGTGGGGTGATACAATCCAAACAGCAGCAGCCCCTTCCTCGGAATCTCACGAAAAGCCTTTATACTCTTTTCAGAATCAGATTTTTTTTTATTTGCCAAGCATTACTATTTTCGGAATTGGTTTTGGTACACATGGCGTAGGCATTGTTACATGGACGTTGACATTGCACAGACATTGCATTGACACTCACAAGGTTACATAAAGATACACATTGAGATAGCAGCACAGATAGCATTGCAGCTTCTGTTGGTGGACATGCGATTCAAATTTCAAGACATGACTCTTGACTACATTAGTCGTATTTCCTACAAGAAGTAATATTTAAACTACGTTAAATTCCAGGAACCCTGTAAAATTAAGAATTGCATTGAGGGCCACGCTGAAAGCCAAAGAATGAGCACTAAAATATAAACAAATGTGTATATACAACCAGAGTTTACAAAGACTAAAATACAGCACTTCTCAGTTCCTCCTCCTCATTTCTTTATTTTAGCTGTTGCATAGACATGTTCATAGCTTCACATATACCATCTATACATCTTAGCCTCTGTCGTCTTCTTTTTTTGCCCTCAATTTTGCCTACTATCAAGAATCCGGCCTTCTCATTATGTGTCAAAAACTATTTGATTTTTAATGTAGTAGTATCAACCCCTCTAGGGAACGCTCTGGTCTTATTTCTTTAAGTATTGGCTGGTTAGCTCTTCTAGCAGTCCAGGGAACCCTCGGTAGTTTTCTCCAAACCCACAATTCAAAAGCATACATTTTTTAACGCATGACCTTATTTACAGTCCAAATTTCACAGCCATGTTACTACTGAGAAGACCATATCTTTTAAGGGGTTCTCTGGTACCTGTAAAAAAGCTAAAACTGACACTGGGGCTTCTATCGGCCCTCTGCAGCTGTAATGTCACGCGCTGTCCTCCTCCGATGCTCCACTCCCCGCCGCTGGTAACCTACTAATTATTCGTCTAACTAGACGAATAGAACTGCGGCTGTGCTCCCGCGCACGTCATTGGGAGCTTACTACGCAAGCGCAATACAAGAAAACGTCATACTAAGCCTGCGCAGTAAGCTCCAGATGACGCGCACCGGAGCGAGCACGCACGCGGCCGCAGCCGCAGTTATTTAGCAGGTTACCTTGCGGCGGGGAATGGAGCATCCTAGGAGGACTGCGCAGGACATTACAGCTGAAGGGGGCCGATAGAAGCCCCAGGTAAGTGTCGGTTTTAGCTTTTTACAGGTACCAGAGAACCCCTTTAACTATCCTGATCTTCCCAGCTAACAATGGTAAAAACCCAGCTTCCCAATGGTAAAATGGGCATCTTGTATAAAAGCAGTACAATATTGACCTTACAAGATTCTTTTACAGATCTTAAGTATCATCTAAAAATTCAACAGGATACCATTCAGTTGCTATGAGCAACCAGACATTTCTTCAGACCAGTTTTCAATGCAAGAACCAGAATGTCCACAGGCTGTTATAGTGATGAGCAGATAGTTGAAGCACAGCAGCATACAAAAACTTACAGGAAACTTGTTTTCAAAACCTTTATATAACTTTTTACAGAGTGAGACTTAGCACTGAGTGGTAAACTGTGCCCGCCCCTTGCACCCTCACTAGGCTGCTCCCACTGGCCATTTTTTTCACCATCTCTAGCAAGTGCTGGTCTATTGAATGTTGAGCAAATAGAGTAGCTTAGTGAGGAAAGAAGGGTGGGCACATATAACTCAAGCCTGAGTCTCACTACATAAAAAGTTAGATACAGGTGCACTGCAAACACTCCAACTCTTCTGTCCAATGCAGAATCACCAGCTGGTCAGGCATAGTGAGCTTCTCTTTAGCGAAACCTTAACACTTAAAAACCTATTATGTAATAGTTTTGTTTTGAAGTGTGATCGTTTCAAGCACTGCCTGTTATCCAGTCAAATGCTGCTATATCTGTACAGTAGGTGCGTCAGGACTATATTAATCAACGTTCATAACGTGCCCAGTGTCCAAACCTGGAACCACTAGGAGTAGATGTGCCATGTAACATTACTGTTAATGCCAGCAATCACTCCCATCACAGGCATTTGGCCTTTCTTTCTATAAAAGCCTGCTTCCAAGTGGGAAATGTGCTGATACTTAGCTTGAAAAGTAGATTAATCACACAATTGATTTATTGTTTTATTAAGTCCTGCAGCCAACATAAATGTGCCTGGGAAGGTATGTAAAATCCCTAATCCTTGTAGTTTCTTTGTCATTTGACAAATGTTAGTGTGGTGTAACACACGACTGATATAAAAACATTGCAATTGATCTAATAAACTTCTGTAGTGCCTTTAATACCTATTTGTATCTGCTATAATGATGTTTTTACTGACTTCACTTTATTTCATAATTCAAAATCATTAAAGTAGACCTTACCTGAGGCAAAGCTACCTAAGGTAAGCACAAAGGTATGTTTATGCTGGATCCACTCTGTGCCCACCAACAGGAAAGGCAGGTTTGCCACAATGTACCCTTGCATTCCCTCCCCTTAAGGCAGGACTGTCCAACTCCAGTCCTCACTAATTATCGGCATAACTCAAATCAATCGATAGGACTGAATCAGGAAGGGTGTGGTTATTTCTCAGTCCATCCTGGATTCGCTGGCATGGATATGGCCCTCAAAAACTGGTGCTGGACAGGCACAAAGGTATGTGGATCCATCAGGACCATACCTCTGTGCTTACCTTAGGAGGGTTTCTCTCGGGTCAGGTATAATTTAAGCACAATGAGAAAGGTTCTGTCTTAATCATGTGTTAATTATACACATAACTAAATTACTGCGTAAGAAGTAGCACCAAAATGATAAGTTCCAGCTAAGCCAAGCTTTTTTATGTAAAAATAAATAAATAAATAAAAATATTAATCTCAGAGTTGTTCATCTTTGTGCTTACAGTGTCCAGTTTTTCCAACCCCGTCAGTGTGGAGTCCCCCTTAACTCTAATTACCAGCTGGCTACGATTGTCTGCAGTAGTGGTGATGGGGCACCATATAAAGGCAGTGTGGTGGCAATCCCCCCTACCCCAAAGCATTTTGCGCATTGTAACATTCACATATATCCAAACTTCAGAGAAACACTGGAAATCGATGGATATCTCGAAGCTAGGCTGTGCCATGCTATAGAAAGCAAAGCAGACTCAAGGGTATCAATCCTAGCTAAACAGCAGATAAACGGAGCATCAGCAATGGGAGTGCACATATGTATGTAGGAGAAAGGTCTAAGAGAAACACACAGCAAACAAATAGCTCCTCCCCATCAACCTTGCAGTTCAGGAAATGGGAAAAAAGGCAAGATTACTGTGCTCAACACAGACAGTTCCCCTTCCAGGCAATCATGAGGGATCTAATCTCAGCGCCCTGAAGATTTTTAGCTGAAGGAAAGCAAAAAGGAAGTGTCAAATGTAAGAGAAGCAGGAGACACTAAAAAGGAAAAAGAAGGAGGAGGGGGCTTTAGATCTATAAATATCCGTCTCGGGAGCAGTGCCACTGCGAGAGCAGCGATAGCAGCCTGGAAGGAGGAGAGAAGATGCCAATTAACGAGATGAGGAGTAATTGGTGTTTGCTAGCAAATGTTTTCAAACTGCAAACAAAACCTAAATACAAACACACGCCAGGCATAGCTGTGAATCAACTTTTTTTTTTCATTATTTTAATACGCACTTAGATGTATTTGGTCTCCAGTCTGCGCACAACTCGCATAAGCTGCCGGCTAATTGATATATATTTGAGAAGCACAATGAGGGAGCTTTGTGCCACTGTCCCTCCTCCCTCCCTTTAAGGTTTATGGCGTACCGATTTACTTGACAATAATGCTATCTGAAAGGGAGGGAGAGAGGGAGATCCCACTTTGGATTCTAATTATTTTCATTTAACACTTGGCAGAGCACCGCACTTAACCCCTGCTGAGAACAGACCAGGGAGAAGGAGTAACAGCAAAACAAGGAAATAAAGAGTATTGAGAAATACGGCTGTAATTTTGGGTTATTATACCGGGCTGTAATGTGCTGCGAGCTCTAGAGATGGCTGGATGCAGGAGCCGCGCAGTAAAACGCTGTATTATCAACACTTCATGGAGAGCGCTGATAACAAGACGGATGCCATTTAGTTATTTCAAAGGAGTATCCTCCGCTAAGGCATCATTAAAAGACACTGCTAAAGTTCTGCATTTACTGTAAAACACTCTGAAATAAAACTTCGCCTCCTCTGTTAGTGGAAATGCCGCAGACTGAGAGTCACATTCATTTCTCTTCCATCTTCCAAACTGCTTTCATCAATATATCGGGTGCAATTGAGGCTATGATAAACAAGTAAGAGTGGAGGACGGTACAGGCGATAGTGTAAGGGTTTTGTTTACATGCGTAATACACACAGCAGTGCATATAGCCACCATGGCAGTTTGCTAGTATTCAGTGTGGTTTCCCATCGGGGGAGGTAAGGAGGAAACCACCAGAGCATACAGCTCTACAGAGAAGAAGGCACTATGGGTCAAACACATCAGTGAGAAGCGAGCTTCATGGTTCAATTCACTCTTTTTGTTCAAACATTTGGAGGGTGTTTAGTGTCAGCTGGAAATGAAGACCAAGCATCCCCTTTTCAACATCCGGATCAATGAGCATTAAAAGGATCCAAGGAGCTTTTTTTTCTGCAGTTTGTCCTGGTTTCTAATAGCTGTAGGCACTGCTGCCTCCCCCCCCCCCCCCCCCCCTTCCCTCTACCATCCAGAGGAAGGTGTGAATGTGATAAAGTGTGATTTCTGTAAACTGTTTGTAGTACAGTGTACTAGCACCCCTTTAAAACAAGAGGAAGAATGGATTTTTTAAAAAATAATACACCACACTGACCACATTGTTAGCATGCATTTTTAATGTGCTACTGAGATGCCCTAGGGGCTAAAAATGCTGCTCCATTCACTCAAAGCAACCAGGCTTGAGTTTAATTATCTAGGCAAGTGTAATGCTGGGCATACACGGGTCGATCCGGCGGCCGATTAACCGCCGGATCGACTCCCGTCGCGTCCCCAGCTCGGAACAAAAAAAATTGGACGTATAAAAAAATCAGAATCGCATTGAGTGTGCAAGAGACTTAGACCTCTTGCACAATACATGCGATTTTGATTCCGATTTGCGATGTTGATGCGATTTTAGATGTGATTCCTATTTGCAATTTTTAATCGGTACTGCATGCTGCATTTTTCTTTTGTTTTGATAGCATTCAGGGGAAATCGGAATCGCAAACGCAATTCGGAATCGCAAATCGGATTTGCAGTGTGCAGTGGGCCTTAGGCCTCTTGCACACTACATGTGATTCTGATTTTTTTCGATTTTTGATTCTGATTAAAAAACGTAGCAGCATGCTGTACTTTTTGTAATCGGAGTCGGATAGTATAAAAAAATCGGATTCGCATGTAGTGTGCAAGAGGCCTAATCGACAAAGAGGCAAATGACCATTGCAGCTCACAACTTCTAAACAAGAGTTTTTTTACTGCTACCTAAACATTATCTACTGCAGTACCTTCACTTGTTCACTTGAAACGTGTTGTTCTTAAAGGACCACTACAGCAAAAAAAAAAAAAGTTAAAATCTGAAAGAATCAACGATTTACTGGACTAGTCCATCTCCTCATGGTGGATTTTCCGGGTTTTCTTTGTTTTCAAAAGCATTTTCTGAACGGCAGTTGCCCAGTCGATGTACCCCCCCCCCCCCCCCCCCTCCGCCCCACCCCACGATCGCTGGGTCTGTTCCCTTCTAATTACGCTCCTGGCTTATGGGTTCTTCAGAAGCATGTTTATTTTTTTCAATGTGCAATATTTCTAACACTTATTTTATTATTACTAATATAAATAGCAGACCTGTCTGTCGCTGTTTATATTTCAACTTATGTCAAAATTAGAAACATCTCAATAACACTGTTCACTATGAGAAGGCTCTTCACTTATCTACCGCAACACCGGCCTAGAACGCAGTGCTTAAAATGACCTGAAAAGTACATGGAATTATTTGCGCAGCAGCAATTCTAGCACATCTTGACCTGATTGGCAGAGAGATGTTCTTGACAGATTGCAGACAGGTTTACGTTAGAAAAAATTGTAACCTGCAGCTTTCCAACTATGATATCAGTCCTGTCAAAGTAGCAATGGAGTCTAATCAACTCAAGAGTACATGACTTTACCTAGTGTACATGATGGCCTTTCAGTCAGAAACAGGACAAGAGAAGACACAGCTCATTTATTTTGTACTTTTCTCCTGGCAGACTAAAAGTACCAGCTGCTAGGGTGCGCTCTATAGGCAGTAGCAGTGTTAGGGAGTCTTGCCAAAGGTCTCTCACTGAATAAATGATGGCTTACTGAACGGGAAACCGAGATTAAAACTCTGGTCTCCTGTGTCAGAGGCAGAGCCCTTATCCAGTACATCTGGCACGGCTTGTGCCAGCTACTAAACCAGCCACTTCCCACAAGGGGCGTGTATAGTGACCACACAGATACAAATGGGACTATACATAAAAAAAGGCCCAACCGGGCACAGCCTGGAAGCTAAGGATATCAGCAGGTGACGGCTAGCACAGTACAGACACAGTCATTGATGGCATCAGGAGAGGAAGTCAGGGTTACGCTCTCCAACAGGAGCATAGACAGCAACAAAAATCCTGATAGAGGTTTCAGGTTCATACTATATCTACGACTGTCAAGAGTTGTGCAAGAAACCTTGTTATGTACTGTACAAAGAACACCCTGACAGTTACAGAGGAAATTCATTGTATATGACCTAATTAATAAGGAGACGCTTTTTAAGGCTGAACAACAGCGCTCCTGTTATAGCCTGAGGAAGCGGGCGTTGACCCGTGAAATACGTTGCAATTGTGGAGTCATGCATAAAGTGAGTTTTACTTTACTGTCCATTTATTCTTCTGGGGATGCAAGTCCACCACTACCTCCCTTTTTAAACTGATTTTTTAAAAATGTTACTCTGATCTGGCACCTCTGTTAAATTCTTCTACGTGTAATTAATAAAATTACTTATTTTTATGTTTTTACAGTATTCATTTACAAATTATTTAAGGAGTGTTTGCTCTTTGTAAAATCTGCACATAATCTTAAAGTAGATCTTTAGTTTTAGAAAAGCAAAAGTCAGATACTTACCTCGGTACAGGGAAGCCTCTGGATCTTCCAGAGGCTTTGCACATCCTCCTCGATACCACCAATCCATCGCTGAGATCCTATGGAAGTTCACTTTCACGCTCTCTTCTGTCAGCGATGGTGGCCGCAGCATGCACTGCGCAGTGGCACGGAGTCACTCGGGCTTGGCGAAAAAAAGAGGCAAGCCCAGTCTGTTCCCTGCTGCTGCAAGCGGTGCCCTGCGCATTGTGGCCACGCCTGTTCACGGATGGGGGCATAGCCACGCAGACTCATCGTCAAGCCCTTGTCAAAGAGGTTTGGGGGGTGCTATTGCTGTATCGATGGAGGCAAAAGGGACGGGAAAGCCTCTAGATTGTCCAGAGACTTTCCTCTTCAGGTACACTTTAAAGGGACTCCGAGCAGTGCAGAAACTATGGAAAGATGCATATCATTTTAAAGCTCTCTTTCTCCTCTTTCCAATGATATATAAACCGCCGCCATACGCCTTTTAGTTTTCGCTATTTTCGCGATTGAAATTCGCGATTGAAATTGCCGCGGCCGCGATTTCAATCGCGAAAAGAAAGAAAACTAAAAGGCGTAGAGTGAGAAGAGGAGAAAGAGAGCTTTAAAATGATATCCATCTTTCCATAGTTACTTGTATTACACAGGACGACACTTTCCCCAGTGTCAGCAGCTCCATTCAGCAGAAAAAGTCGACCTGTGTAATACAATGTAACTATGGAAAGATGGATATCATTTTAAAGCTCTCTTTCTCCTCTTTCTGGCGACACCTAAATCGTTGCCCTACGCCTTTTAGTTTTCTTTATTTTCGCGATTGAAATTGCGGCCGCGGCAATTTCAATCGTGAAAATAGCGAAAACTAAAAGGCGTAGGGCGGTGGTTTACATATTATTGGAAAGAGGAGAAAGAGAGCTTTAAAATGATATGCATCTTTCCATAGTTTCTGCACTGCTCGGAGTCCCTTTAAGTGGATCTGAGATGAAGAACAATAACAAGTAACTTGTCTATATATCTTACCTAAAGTTTAGATTAGTTTACACAGCAAATCTAGCTGCAAACAGCTCCAACAGTATATGGTTATTTCTTCCTGTGATACAATGAGAGCAGCCATATTCTGCGTGTCATCACACAGATAAGCTTGCCTGCATCTCCATTACTCAGGCTGTGAAAACTTCACTCCCCTCTCCTCTGCATCTGAAATCTCTGGCTAGTAACCTCCTCCTCCTCCTGCCCAGACTGAGCTCCCATAAGCCCTTGCTACTAAGGCTGAAAGTGCCAAGGCTCTCTGGAGAAGCTGTGGGTGAGGCTTGCTTCGTTTATAGGGAATAAGAGTATTAAAACAAAACAAAACAAAAAAAGTATTTGGCTTGAGGAATGCCCTCTAAACTATATGGAAGGAACACAATTATGCAATGAGTAAAAGTTTATCTCGGATCCACTTTAAAATTTATAACAGATACCAGCATCTTTACTGCTGGCAAGGTGAATCTCTGTGCATTTCTTTCTCCTCTGTAAACTGCGCAGGAACATTACATGATCTCCCAGAGTGCTGTGGGGGGAAGGCTACCTGACAACATGGGCAGGGTTTACATATCAATATACAGCAATATATGGATGTAATTAGCACTTCTGATGCTGAAACCAGGATCATTAAGGTAAAATTGGGTTTCCTGAATAATTTATTACGTTCTACTATATGTCTCTACGGTTCCTCTTTAAATAGATCAAGCCTGAGGGCAATGGTTGTAGCAATATATACTTTAGATATTTAGTAGTTGTATCTAAGTAGCTATTGGTCATAAAATGAGCACACGGTGTGCTGCACACCCTGGAAGTACGTGACAAGCCTTGGATAGATGCGGTAGGAATAATCAAGTTGTGTTTGCTGGGACCAGTAGTTCTACAACAACAGACGATATAACTCTACCCTTGATCCTATAAGCCAGCAAGAAGTAGAAAACAACCAATTTTGAGCTAAAAGTCTGAACATATCTGTCAAACCGTTACAGAGCTATGCAGAATACATTATCTGCTCTCTGATTAATCAGCACATTAACATATAGTAATGTCTTACATGATTCAGAGCAGCCATTTAAGCAATGATTGTAAAGCTACATTTTAGTCGGGATCCAATGGTGCTTGTGATGAGGAGCTCACCGCTTGGAATAATTGAGTATTTTCTGCTGGATGAGGTAGGATAGCTATTCCACCCTCTGCACAGCATGCCTATGAATTCTTTTTGTGCTCACCAGGAAAAGCAGAAATTCACCTTTGACTCTATACTTTTGCAAAACACCTGCTATCTTCTTAGCTGGTACTCCAGTGACATCTGCTGGCCAATGTCAAAAATGCACATCAGATGCTATCTGAGGACAGTGTCAAGGTAATCAAATTAATTTAACAAGAACCCACGTTTTATAGCTGTACAGCAGTTAAAACTTAAGGTTTAAAGAAGATGCAAAAGCACTCCAAGTACAGAAAAAAAGAGGGGCAATAAACTAAAATCAAAATACTTATTTTCTTCTATGTTCCTCCACATGCATCGTTCCTCTTGATCTATTCAAGTGACTTAGAAGCCATTTAAAGGATACCTGAACTGAGAGGCATATGGAGGCTGACATATTTATTTCCTTTCAGGCTACGTTCACAGTTGTGGATTGCGGCATAATGGTAATTTTATAACACAGCTTTCTGCATTGCAGTGCACCACCTATGTGACGTTCACAGTGCGGGGGCTGCATTGCGGTATAACTGTGTGCAGCATCCATGCGTTACCACAAATTGTACTCACTAACAGTAACAGTGAAGCTGACTGTATGTGGCAACACGCGGATAACGTGCTGCTCCCCCATTGCGTTACGTTCCTGCTGTTACAGGGGATACAACATCCACTCTGAACCTAGACTCAAACAATAGTAGTTGCCTGGCTGTCCTGATGAGCCTCTGCCTCTGATACATTTAGCTATAGACCCTGAACAAGCGTACAGATCAGAAGCTCTGACTGAAGTCTGACTAGTGTAGCCGCATGCTTGTTTCAGGTGTGCGATTCAGATACTTCTGCAGCCAAAGAGATCAGTAGTACCCCTGGCAACTGGTATTGTTTAGAAGAAAATAAATATGGCAGCCTCCATATCCCTCTCACTTTAGGCGTCCTTAAAACAGAATTCCTGGTATCTTATTACTGTGACCATGCAGGCCACCTCCTAAAGTAAACAGTATGCTGTAGTATAAAATGATCTAGAAGCTTTAGATTTTTTCTTCATCGCCCCAGACAAGCAGATAGGACTTAACCCATTCGCGTTCCGTCGTTTTCACTTGAGAAATGTTCACCTCCCATTCATTAGCCTATAACTTTATCACTACTTATCACAATGAACTGATCTATATCTTGTTTTTTCCGCCACCAATTAGGCTTTCTTTGGGGGGTACATTTTGCTAAAAGCCACTTTACTGTAAATGCATTTTAACAGGAAGAATAAGAAATAAACGGGAAAAAATCATTTCTCAGTTTTCAGCCATTATAGTTTTAAAATAATACATGCCTCCATAATTAAAACTCACGTATTGTATTTGCCCATATGTCCCGGTTATTACACCGTTAAAATTATGTCCCTATCACAATGTATGGCGACAATATTTTATTTGGAAATAAAGGTGCATTTTTTCCGTTTTGCATCTATCACTATTTACAAGTTTAAAATAAAAAAAATATAGAGATATTTCATCTTTGATATTTAAAAAGTTTAGACCCTTAGGTAAATATTTACATGTTTTTTTTTTATTGTAATGGGTTTTTTTTTATATTAAACATTTTATTTGGGTATGTTTGGGAGGGTGGGATGTAAACTATAGTTTTATAATGTAATTGTGTGTTGTTTTTATTTTTTTTTACTTTTAGTTGTAGTTTTACTTTTTGGCCACATGATGGCGGCCATGAGTTTGTTTACATGACGTCACGCTAAGCGTAACACACGCTTAGAGTGACGCAGGGGGGAGGCAACGGCCAGAAAAAGCACAGCTTCCGAGAGAAGCTGTCGCTTTTTCAGCGGGGGAGAGGAATCAGTGATCGGGCACCATAGCCCGATACATTGATTCCGTGGCTTCCGAATCCGCGGCCGGGAGTGCGCGTGCACGCGCGCGATAGGCCGCGGGAGCGCGGTAGGAACCAAAATAGATTAAGGTAGCCACTAACTGTCCAATTTCTAGTGAAAAATCGTTAGAGCGATCAGAAATTCTGATTGAATTGGTTTGGTTGTAAATAACCTCCGTTGATGGACAAAATCGATTATGAACGAGTGAAAAAAATGTCGCCCGGATGAATTTTCGTCGAACCAAAATTTGGATTTTCTTGTTGGTTGTGATAGATAGGAAGCAAAGATTGGTTCGTTGATGGTGTAGTGAACGATGTATTACAATATTTCACTTCCGATCAGAATTTCTGATCGCTCGAACGATTTTTCGCTAGAAATTGGATCATTAGTGGCCACCTTAAGTTACCATGCAGTCTAGGCCACACCCCTGTCACTGGACATTGTGAGAACTGTGTCCGTTGAATGAAATGTTCCTCCACCAGCCCCAGGAGACATAGGGAACAAGGGCAGCAACCTAAAGAACCACTATAGCAAATATTTTGGCATTTGACTACCTTCCGGGTTATTCATGAAAGAGCAGTGATATTGAACCCTTAATATGCTTTTCTGCGAAGAAAATTGACTTTCTGTACATGGCAACTCCTCATTTGTTATCAGCGCTGCTATTAGGGATAGGATCCCCCTTTACTCCTAAAATGACATGGACACTGCTGCTCCATCCTCTGTATAGGGAACAGGTTAGGGGAAGAGGATGCATGGGTGGAGGACGGGTGCCAAGTGGTGGGGAATGGGCAGAACCAAGATGCAGAGAAGGACCAGCCACTTCAGGCACAGCAGCCAGTGTGAAGCAGACCGGGTGGAGCCAAGAAAATAATATACTTAATTGCATGAAAGTATACGGTATATTTTTTGATGCACAGACTGCCCCTTCCTCAACACCTCTGCGCAACTCTGGATTTGAACACACATTGTAAATTAATGAATGTTGATGAACAGTGAATTAAAGGGATACTGTAGGGGGGGTCAGGGGAAAATGAGTTGAACTTACCTGGGGCTTCTAACGGTCCCCCGCAGACATCCTGTGTTGGCGCAGCCACTCACCGACGCTCCGGCCCCGCCTCCAGTTCACTTCTGGAATTTCTGACTTTAAAGTCAGAAAACCACTAGGCCTGCGTTGCCGTGTCCTCGATCCTGCTGATGTCATCAAGAGCGTACAGCGCAGGCCCAGTATGGTCTGTGTCTGCGCAGTACACTCCTGGTGACATCAGCGCGAGCGAGGACACGGGCGTGCAGGCGCAGTGGTTTTCTGACTTTAAAGTCAGAAATTCCAGAAGTGAACTGGAGGCGGGGCTGGAGCACAGGTGAGTGGCTGCGCCAACACAGGATGTCTGCGGGGGACCATTAGAAGCCCCGGGTAAGTTCAGCTCATTTTCCCCCGACCCCCCTACAGTATCCCTTTAATGAACAGTGCACAGCAGGTTTTCTCCATGTTCTGTGCATGGTGATGACATCACCAACATCATGATGAAATCTTATGTTCCATTTGCATGAAGCCTGCATTAAGTAAAGGCTTTCTTCAAAGGGTTATCCCAGACTGAAAATAAAGAAAACCTGTGAGTGTAGCGAATGATTGCTATTCACCTTATTCATGGCAGCTTATCTTCCTCCAGCCAGTGATTACATCTTTGTGGCACTGTGTCATGTGGCGTTTTGTGTTAGATTTAGAAGTCTTTCAGGACCCTGCAATTTCCCCAATTTACCTACCTTGCATAACCCTAATCTGTCCTACTCTCTTATGCTTAATCCTTACCTCCTTTCTTTCCTGTTCCTAACCTTAAAGAATACCTTAGCTGAAGGGGGGGGGGGGGGGGGGGGGCGTTCTGCGCATGCACACTACATAGTCATGACAATGCCTCAGTATGAATGTAGCCTAGTATATATAGTCATGTCACTAGTTGTCCTATAGAGGAGCTCACAATCCACACCCTATTCGTTCCCTTTTAAATTGTAGCTTGATACTGTGCAAATACCAGCCTGTTATAAAAACCAGGACAAGCAATCATGTGTCTGCAGTAGTAATCTGTTGCAAATTGGAGAATTCTATGGCAACCAATTACAGATCTTTGTGCGGATGCTCCTTGTATTATCAGATATAGATTGAAGAAGGAACTTTGCCTCACTAGTTAAAGCAGAATAGGTACGACATTTTAATTATGAATTTGTGTGCTGCAATGCACTGCTGTGCTCACGCTGGGTGTGAGACGTTGTTATTTGGATAGGCAGGCTGTTGGTAAATGTATTTTAGATGTAAGGAATGTCTGTAGCCAGGCATCAGTGACAGGCAGTGTTGGCATCTAATCAGTTTCACACTGAATACTCTAGCTGAGCAGCAGGATGTCCATTGCCCAATCTTCCCCACAGATTGCTTGGGCACAGGATGCCCTGATGTGAATGCCATTTCAGTAAGGAGCACATAGCAGGCTGACACAGGAAGCGCCGTCCGCATGATAGCACAAAGTCACAGCGACCCCACGACTGTACAGAGCACAGCGGGACATCAGGAGGACAATGTCTGTGAAATTCAGCTGTCCATTACACAACCCCCAGCATTACACAACGCCACAGTGTCTGAAAATCCTCTTATCTTTATTTTGTATTTCACATTTACAGCTTCTTGCGCTGCACTTTACATGGGAAAACCACTGGAAAGAAACAGCCAATCTGGACCTAGAACTAATTTACAAACTATTACATTAGTAATAAGTAAGTACAAGTACCATGGCACTTTACAGCCTCCGGGTACATGTCCTTACCTCATGCACGCCTTCAGGTATTGGTAGATCTGAAAAATCTGGACTATGTTTTGTTTACTGTACATCCAGACTCTCAATGGAAATGAATAGAGAGGCTCTCAATGGAAATGAATAGAGAGGCTGTATGCCTTATACTCAATAGCGCCACCTAGCCCCTAGAGGTTGCAATGTAACTAATGGCAATGCAGGCAATGATGTAATAAAGCACTTTAATCTGTGGGGGCACTGGGAAGGCCTGTGGGGAGCACTGTTTAAATATTAGTACTTGTTAAAAAAAAAAAAACATTTTATTGATTAAAACGCACCCAAGCCAACATGTATTTCTTATTTTGGGTATCTGAAAAAGATGGAAAAGGGGCTGAATCTGAAAGGATGGAAAAGGGGCTGAATCTCTGTCAAGGCCCCTTGGCTGAACTGCACATTTGCCGAGCAGTTCAGCCACCTGTCTGGTGTCTGCCAGCACAAATTGGGTGCAATTTAAATGCAGCCAAATTGGAGCGGTTGTAATACCACATGTGTCAAGTGCTGACACGCGTTGTTACTGGGCGGCAGAGGAACGCAACATGTCAAGTCTGAGCACGGCATCTCAATCCGTGGGGGGTGTCCCGGAGCAGGAGATCAGCTGACAGGTGGTGACTTCTCCGCTTGTCAGCTGCCCGTGTGAAAGGGGCCTTACATTGCTCTTTCTGTACAATTGGGAAGATTATCTCTCATGTTTTGTATAAAACACATAACTGCAGCTAGGACATTTCCTCAAGGGGAGTAAAAATATCACCTCTGACAGCTGAATCAGAAACATGAGTGCCTGCTGGTGATTTACCCCCAAGTCTTGTTTCAGTGACATCCCCTCACTTATTTTCCTGATACTGATACAGAAGTGACAGGAAATTAGGTGAACTCTCAGAAAAGGAGACAGGAAATAATAACAAAGCTTTAAAAGGGCATGTAGGGTTCTTTTAACCATATTAAGTGTATTTATTATATCCAGCAGTAAAATTATATTTTTTTACGATATAAACATAATATGTTACAAATAAACATGGCGACTGATAATTCAAACCTGTAGCTTTCTACCGTGGTAAGAGGTGTTTTGTGTCTGTATAACTAGTTTGTCAGTCAGACCAGCAGGCCCTGAGCACTAAATATATTTCACATTTTCATTTGAAAAACTTGATATCTTTCTGAAAATGTACATAAATGTAAAAACAAACAGAAAAAATATCAAATTCTGATATTAAACATAAATGCTAAAACCAAAAGGGGGAAAAAAATCACTATACAGTGCACTCTCTAACACACCTGCATAAAGCCACCAATGGGAAGGCTGTAAGCCAGGTCTGATGACCCGTCTTCACTGTCCAATCCCACTTCAGGCCTTATGGCTGGACAGAGTGGAAGCCCGCCGATAATTCTATAAAATGTAGTGAAAGTCTTTCCAAAAAGCTAATCCAAACATTACCAGATTAATAGCCTTGATTTCAGAATGATACAAGGGGCAGGATAATATCTGGATTCTGCCAGTCATATGATATATACACTGTGGCGAGGTGCACACATAGCAGAAATGCTAGCGTTGCGGAAAACACTGCGTTTTTGCCGCTAATGGAAGTCTATGGGCCGCAGGAAAAAACACATATGCATTTTCTATACATTTTCAAACCGGCATTTTTAAAAAAGCAGGTTTGGTTGCATAATATTCTTATACACATCAAAAACGCACATAATGAAAGTCAATGGGAATGCAATGGTCTTTAATGCGTTTTCCATACGTTTTTATATGCTCCCCCCCCTTCCTAGTGATTTGCATAAATGGAAATATAAAAACAGATATGCGTTTTCTATATGTGAACCGCAAACACATTAAAACACATGCAAAACGCATCGCAAACGCACCAAAGACGCAGTAAAAATGCACCAAAAACGCACACATTATCATAAAACATGACATAAAATGCAGCCGCTCACTTTATGTTATGTGTGCACCCAGCCTGAAGTATAAAATGATATCAAGATGCTTAGGCCATACCATACTGCCTCAGTATGAATGAGCAAGCTGCCACCTTGTGGCTCACATCTGCTACTACCTCTTTAGCCATCTGCATACTGTATGCATACTTCCTGTGCTTTACACAGGGCCACACTGCGTGAGGAAAAAATCTGCATAAGAACACGGTGAATGAATCAAACTGTTAGAATTGAATTTTTATTTAATTCTTCAATTTAAAGTAATATACATTTCTCCTGAGAGATATACTGAATTGTCACTGCTTAGCTATTTTCTGAAAATGCTATTAGAGTAAGGGCCGAATTTGCAATATGAATGTAAGCACTGAAACTGTAGCCAATGCATGTCAATGGAGTAATTGCTATTGACTGTGAGCAACTGTGGAACACTACAGTGCGGTGCAGAGATAAATATGGAATGCATGCTGTGGGTTTCTGCAGCACATACCTGATTCCCCCAATGGTCAGTGTCTGCTGCATCTGAAGTTTCAGGTACTTCTAGAAGACAACTGCGAGCAGACGTGGCCAGTTGCAATGCGGAAACTGTATGCACAGATGCATCAGACTAGTAAAAATGCACCCTAATACTTTTCTCACCCTGATTCACATTCTGAAATCTATCACAAGTGGTGACATCTTTACTGCGGGCAGATGTGTACACTGTAGAATGCTTTTTTACTGTGTGTTCCGAAGTCAGTAGAAACAACACCTGTTTTCCCAGGGTACTCTGGGAGGAAAATTCTGCCGAACAAACAGCCTAAGCTGTGACATCACTGGGAGGGCAGGGCTACATACCAATATACAGTGATATATATAGATATAGAAAGTGATTCTGATGCTAAAACCAGGAAAATGATTGTAAATGTGGGTATCCTAAATAATTTACTTCCTTCTACTATATGCAGTATCTATAGTGCCTCTTTAATCGGCGTAAGTTTCCATCCCTGGATGGCGCTATATTAGACCACAGCTCGGGTTGTTGGGGCTTTAGTGAACTGAGCAACCTGTGTGGTCGCCCATCCTATAATAAAGTCCCTGTCCTGCGTCCATCATTGTCTCTGTGTTGTGCCTGGCGCGCTTGCACGGCACGCATACTAACTTCAGAGAGGATGGGGGCAGGGGGACGAGAGATTGGGCCTGATTCACAAAGCGATGCAAAGTGTTTGCACGCCTGTGAAAAGGCCTTTAACTCAGTTTAGGCATGATAAAATGAAACTCGCGCGAACTCGCACGGTGCAGTGCGCTCGACGCGCCGATTAAACCCTATGGGCGCTGCGCGCGGAATTGCGCGATTGCGTGCGTAAAACTTTGCGTGCGGGACTTTGCGCACGATAACCAGCACAAAGCGGTGCTAACTCAGCGGTGCAAAGGTTATCACGCCTAAAGTCTTTTAGCCGTGATAACTGAGTTATCACCGCTTTGTGAATCAGGCCCATTGTGTGCGTGCACAGGGGTGTGGCGGTGCACATGCGGAGTTATGAACATGCACGCGCGGGTCAGGGGGGTGTCTCGTCCAAGGCTTGTCACCCGTTTTTCAACAGGCGGGCCTTTTTTTCTAGTAAGCATTAACTTCCTAAAAGAAATGTAGGCTGTACTAGTTAAATTAAAAGAAATGCATCATTATATCACAAACTTTTCAGCAATTCTCATTATGGTTTTGTGTTTTTTTCATCGAATGGACACATTTTCCTAAATTGAATCTATATAGGCTCTCACGTGTACATGCAAGAAGGTGGCCGAGGAAATTTGGGTGCCCGAAAACCCTATAGCAGAATATCGGTAAAATTACACTTATTCTACTATTTCAGTGCAAATGATGATAGTAAAATATCATTAAAAATGCTGATACTTTACAACAGCTATATACAACCCTATTCTCACACTGAGCACTCCCACTACCAAACGCCTAACGTTAACCACCCCCTCCCCACACCTAACCTTAATACCCCCCCCCCCACACACACACACACACTCACACCTAAACGTATCCTCCAACCTCACCTTAACCCCCCACGCCAAACCTTAGCCACCCCTTCCCCCCAAATCGCCGAAAAAACACAATTTTTCGGGCTCCGCCATGGGTGCCCAATGAAAGACCAGCATTGAGGACGTACATATTATAAACGTATTATTAGGTTGCTGGTGAGATGAGCGCAGGGTAAGGCGAATGATAGCTCACCCTGCGGCCGCTCAAATTCCTGGTGGTGTTAAATACTATTTCCCTTCCAAGTCGTTTCAATTTGGAGGTAGAAGTAATTTGGGGCCCTGAATTAACCTTGCATGGGGCGCGCACTGTATCATTACTGCTACAGCAGCGTCCAGCTTCGGCACTGAGCGCCGGCATGACCTGCTTCGCTCTGAGGGGGAATTTTCGTGATATGGCTAAATCGATACAAGAGAGTTCAAGCATATAAAAAAATGGTTGTATAAAAAAAATATACAGTTCATGTAAGTTTATATGGTTAAAATGAAGGGTGTCAGACATTACAAAACCAATATATTTACGGTTCTACAAAAAAAAAAGATACTGTATATGTTATCGGGTGCCCAAATTTCCACTTCGGCCCCAGGTTGCCGCTACTTTGTATTGGTGTCAATGGCGGCGCCCATATTGTTCAATAGCGGCCAAGCTGTCTGCTTCAACTCTCACAGCACAATAAGCCAAATACATCGTTTCTCAAAAATAATGAAGCAGCAGAGTGTTGTACCGCATTAGCCATCAGTAACAGAAAGTTTTGCTTTTAAAAATAATGAGGGAGAAAAAGACGTCTTTCTTGTGGAAAAATGAAAGGCTATTTATTCATCTATTTTTAATGAAAGGAAAAGGAGATAAAAAAAAGTAGTGTAAATATTTGCAGAAAGTTGTCTGCATGCGTTTCCATAGCAGCGATAAACATTTCTCTTTCATGTGGCTGCCTGCCCCCCACCCAGCCCACCCACTGCATAGAACCCCAAGCCTTTCCTGATTGAACGTTTTGCTTTTCAAACACTCAGATGTCACCCAAGCCATCTAGAATGTATTATTCAAATATCTGTGGGCATTCTCCATTATTTTCCTCACAAAAGCACATTCATATTTAATGCGGCCCACAAAGGAAGCCAGCGTCACAGGCAACAGGTTCTCGCTCTCCTGCTTTCTCCCTGGGCTCCAGTCCTTTTGCTAAGGCAGAGCAGGGAAGGGTAATTATACTCACTATCTCTTCCACACGCGCTTGGCCCATGAATAAAGCATTAGCCATTTCTCTGCCCAGCTAATAGGCATTACAGAGCGTGTGGGACCACTGCAATGTACTCCAAGGCCCTTTCTATGACTTCATAGCAGACCTCCAGTAACCGCAAACTCACTGCAAAGGATCTTTTTCCTGAAAGTGAAATTACAAATGCAAGAAAACTACTATCTGTAAAAACACCAGGGCAAACATGTTGCTCATAACAACCTGTAGACACCTCCCACAGTGAAAAGTAGTTTTTAGACAACTTTTCCTCGGCAGACTCGATCACTGTAATCAAATCTGCCAGAGATCGATTCCCTAACATGGCCACGTGATTGTAATTTCAATCAAAATTCCAGCTGAAAGGGTGAGGGTTCGCCATGCTGGGAGCTGTGCATGGATGTTGGAAGCCACTAGGAGCCCTCTAGGAGCTACAGGAAGGCTACAAGACGTCGCTGGAGGCTGGGTAAGTATTTGGGGGTGAGGGGGGGTTGTGCTTTTTCGGCCGGGTTGCTCATGAAACCGGCAATCACATGTATCTGGCATCAGGTGATCCCCACTCTACTGGAGACTTCGATGTATAATGTTTAAGAGAGCTCTTGTGTAACCAATAAATCCACCCAAAAAGCTACCACCACATTTACTGAAACATCATGTATGCGTTTGTGGTCTGCTTTGGCCACCGTCAAAGACCCTTCAACCTCCTGCATAAATACTGACACATGTGAGTCTGTATTTGCATAGGAATAGATCACCTACTAATAAGAAACAGGTGAGATAAGCTCCGGGTGCTGTATTGTGAAGATATGGCAGAGGCAGGCCTGTTGGCACACAGCCATAACATGGCCTGCCAGTATAATTAGGAATTATGGATGACTAGAAGGCATACAGCTGGACAGAGAGAAGCAATGTAATGTATGCTGTCACCTTATGCTGCCAATGGGAGATGGATTTATTAGGTTATGCAAGTTATCAGCCCTTCATCAGATGTATCAAAACCTACAATTTATCAGTACCTGTATTCGTAATATACACTCACAGTGTGTGCTATGCAAATTAGCATGCCTGACTTGTACTAAATCACCATTCCAATAAAGCAGAAATCACTCACTACTCCCTGAGGGCAATGTGTGAACTCGGCATCTCACCTCCTGCTTTGCAGCGGAGCTCAGAGCCAAGGTTTTGCAGAGCATGCTGGGAATGGCAATGATCGGAGAGCAGACCTGCCTGCACATGTATATATGTACTGAGCGTCAGACTGGGGTCACGTCATACAATGCAAGCCATTTATCACAAAAGGCTTCCTGTGCTCTAGGATTGATTAGGAATGTGCGTTCTCCTTATATAAACAGCAAGAAATTCCTGTATCTACAGAATAAAATCTCCTGTGGAAAGTCATAAGCAAAGATGGAAATATGATGGGTGTCACCCACAGCAAACTGATAATTTTTTTTTTCCTAGCTAGAAAAATGTAGAGCCTGACTTGGATTAGTTACTATGGGCAACAGCTAAGGACAGTGGCGTAGCTAAGGCGCTATGGGCCCCAGTGCAAGTCTTATATTGCTCCCCTTCCCCCCAGCACTATATATACAACGATTATACAGCGCACCAAAACCTGCCAAGGACAGCCACAGTGTCAGAGGTGCAAGAAGGGGATGGGGGAGAGTCTGTAAGGGCCTGAGACCAGTAACGCAGTTGTGTCCGCTTCTGTCTGCTTTTCAGCTTCTGTAACACCGATGTGTTGCTGAAAAGCAGGCACAACTGCTTTAGTGGGCTCAGGTCCTTAATGATTACTACTATTCAAAGCATCTATAGAAGTACTATATGGTTGAAAGAGGCGCCCAGGTTGTAGATAAAAGCGTTTAAAAGCAGTTTAAAACCGGAAAAAGGTTTGAGGTTGCTTACCTCAATGATGACAAATCTTTGCATACACAAAAGATTTTATTGGTAGCACAGCCACTTTTGTTTATGCCTCTTTCAACCATATAGTGCATCTCAACCCCTACACATTCCCCGTGTGAGGGGTGGTGACAGAACACACGCGGTTAAACACCGCAGTGGATATCTGTCCCCTTTTTTTTTTTCCTAAGGAGTGCAACCCCACCAGGTCCCCAGTGACCACCCCGAGTGGAGTCGGGTTAATTGTCTCCACCTGCTTCCTGTGGTCGGTTGCCCTTCTGCAACCCACCTTTGTGAGTAGATATTTTTCTTATACATCTATCAACCTGTTTCTACATACTACACCATTGGGCTCCCGGTTTTTTGTCTCCTGTGTCTCTTTTTAGAAGGTGTCTTCACACCCACTACCCACTACATCTATAGAAGTGATTATTACCAGGACAGGACCAATAAAGAGCTAAGACTGCAGTTGAGAGAGGGGGTCCCTCTGGCCCAAGTGCCTGGTGCAGCCGACACCTCTGCACCCCCTATTGCTATGCCACTGGCTCAGCATTCCTTCCTACTGTTTTCACATATGAGGTGTCTCTGCCAACTGTTGTAATATAGTAGAATCAGCAGGGCTTGATTTGTTACAGTGATTACAGCTAATTAAGCAAAGCAGACTTCTGCAGTTTGAAATATGCTTTGCCAGTAAGGAACACATTTATATTGCCTGTAATATGAGCCTGCGGTGACTCCATTCATCAAGGAAAAGTGCTATAGTGAGCCTAGAAGAGCTCCAGCTATGGTCGCTATGGATAACAGATGTTTACTCTGCAGATAATCAGGACAACGTGAACTCCCACACAAACTGAAATACAAAGAACACGGCAGCAGAAATGCAGGTTTTCCCCTCCGGTCTTGATTTTACAGGTTCTTGAACCATGCATTCCAGCTTCTGATCTTTACTTTTCACAACTGGAACTTACCTGCAAGCCCATGATATAATAGTGCTACATATCAGCCAGTAGAGGGCAGCACAGGGCTTTGCAATGCATAGTTACCTTACATCTTGTATGCAACTCATATGTAAGCAGCTCATCCCAGAAAACACTACAGCATGTTTTATTTGTGGGTAGTGTGTTTAGGAACAGTTGTTGCACGGTTTTACATTGTGTTTTTTTACATATTCATTTGTTGTGTGCAGTTTTCCTTTGTGTGCTATGGAATAGTTGTTGCAAACTTCTGCTTTTTTATTTTATTTTTTTAAACTAATTTTTTCAAGACCACCCTTAGTACATATTTACAGCTTTTACATGTATGCACTTGCTTCAAATCACTTACAAACTCAAATGAATAAGTATGAAAGACACACATGCAAATAATAATAGCTAGAACAGCCAGGGCCGGTTCTATATTTTCTGCTTCCTTGAGGAAACTTGTGAGGATGCGTCAACCACCCAAGCGCCATGTAATGTTCCCACATGATATGCTGCAGCTCAACACAATAGCCACTCCATTCCTCCTCAGCCAGGACAGCAGTGCCACCTCCTCCTTTCTGCTGTGCAAGTCAAAATGAAACACTGCTGCTCTCCTGCCTCCCCCTCCTCACTCACTGTCAGACTCCTCACACAGCACAACATGCTGCTTTTCGCCAGTGATGACCTCTTCACCTCGCTCACTCTCTTCTTGCTTCTCCTTCTTCTCTGACTGTATGCTGTTAGTGTAACCACAGTACAAACATGCTGCCCCTGTAATCTCTGCTGCCTGATGCAAATGTTCCACCTTGCTTCATGAGAGAACCGGCCCTGAGACCAACAACCAACTGTTCAGCAACCATGTGCACAGGAAAATAGAGATTATACAGGGCATGGATTACTAAAGATGGTCTCACACAAAACAATATGCTAATCAAGAACTGGAAGTTTTGATCATTGTTACTTACTATGTATATAATCTTCAGCTTTCCATTATATGTGGAGTCTAATGGAACCTAAAGTGAGAGGAATATGGAGGCTGCCATATTTATTTCCTTTTGGCTGCAGCAGCGTCTGAATCATAATCCTAACACAACCATGCAGCTAATCAGATCAGTCTTGGATCACAAACACCTAATCAGCATGCTTGTTCAGGGCCCACTCACGCGTGAAAGTGGCAAAACTGTAGCTCTCAGCTTACGTGGGTGATTTTACTGTGATTAGCCCAGTAACATCACTGTATATTCTCAGAATCACTGTACATTCTAACAATCACTGTACATTCTCACAATCCCTGTACATTCTCACAATCGCTGTACATTCTCACAATCCCTGTACATTCTCACAATCGCTGTACAGTCTCACAATCGCTGTACATTCTCACAATCGCTGTACAGTCTCACAATCGCTGTACATTCTCACAATCACTGTACAGTCTCACAATCCCTGTACATTCTCACAATCGCTGTACATTCTCACAATCGCTGTACAGTCTCACAATCGCTGTACAGTCTCACAATCCCTGTACATTCTCACAATCACTGTGCTTTGAATAACAGATCTCTGTGGTGATCACCATACTGCTGTGCTATACGAGAACAACAATGAGATAATGTGATCTCTTCTGTGAATTTGTAAGAAGATTATCTGTTTATTCAAAGAAACAGATTTTACCAAATATGTAGCTTGATTCCAAAAAGTAAAAATCAGCGCTGCTTCTTTAATGTCATTTACTTGTAACAGAGATGAAAAATGGCTAATTAATGAGCTGTTAGTGACTCTCTCGGACGCCAGACCCCAAACTTCCTGGTAACTGAGCCTTGTGGTATTCCTGACCATTTTTGCTGACCACACACTGGCAGACTGACCTGACAACAGCGCAAGTGGTTTACTGAAGCAAATACGCAATTAAACTTAATTAAATTAAAAATTGATTTCAAACATCCAATCAGGTGCTGAGAAAGAATAATGTTTTATATGACTGGAGACATTTGACGGCACACTGACTGGTACATCGTTACCACAAGCTTTCTGCTGCCAGACGCAATAAAAAGCTCTGTGAAGGTAATCACACAGCACTCCACCCCATCCGTCCATCTGACAAAACAATGGCCCTTCATGATCAATGCTGCATCCATAGTTTGGTCAAAATCATTCATCAATTGAGAGGGCCTAATGTTTATAGATCTTAATCAGATTTAATGTTTTCACCAAACTAATGACTAACTATCAAAAGCACCTGATAGTGTATTGTGACTTTATCACAGTGAATAATGCAATGGTCACCTGTCCATTGGATTCTAATTTGATAACTACAGTTGATGCCAGAAAAAACAGACAGTGTATGGCCAGCGCTATATATACCTCTAAAACACTGTGCTTGATAAAGGGTCCTAGAGAGGCGGATGTGTTGAGCCCATACATCACTCAATATTGCAGCCCAATCAACCTTCCGATTTGATAATTTTATGGAATTGGAAGAAAATCAGTGCCGCAACATGGCCGCCCGATCGATCCTTCAATCGATTTCTGGCCAAAAGCATTGATCGGACATGCTGGAAAATCTCGGTCGTATGGTCTTGATTGGGTGCAGGGGTGGTAACAGTGTTTTTTATAGCGGCAATCAACAGATCCAACCGCTGGCTGATGTTTCCCCAAAGTGTCAAGTGACCCGTGCCCACGTGCAGTATTTTAAAGTATTACCTACTGGCACAATTCCTGGCCATCACCATGCGTGCCACTACCATGGTAAACTGCTACATGGGTGATGAGCCACGTCATACCGGCGCTCTTGGGGACGCCAAACACCAGAGAAGGTCAGGAGACATGCTGGTGGACAAGGGAGATTTTCAAACATAGCCTGGGCGGGGTAACTTTACACATGGGTGGGGGGGGGGGGGGGAGCCTGGCAAGCAGCGGCAGCAGGGAAATATGCAATTGATTTCATGCTGAATTCTATTGCAAATCGCTGGACAGTATGTAAGCAGGCGATAGATCCCTCTATCTAATGGTCAATCTGGCCAAAGATTGAGTGATGTATGGCCAACTAAGCCCTTTGCCGACCGCTCCACGCCGATTGGTGTGAATGCAGCGGCAGCCCCAGGACCACACCACGCCAATTCGCGTGAAGTCCTGGGGCGAGGTTTTGCAGGAGATCACACACGCCGATGCACACGCATCTCCGTCATCAGTCTCCCATCTGCCATCGCTGCCAGGAGACTGTTAGACGGTGAAACTGCCGTCTATTTACTGAGTACAGGGATGCGATCTACGGCAGTGCTGTACTGGGGAGTGGGGACAGCCGTGTGACACGGCTGTCCCCCTGGGCAAGAGGTGAGTGATCAGCTCTCATAGGCTGATGCCTATGACAGCCGATCGCCGTCATTGGCTGGCAGGGGGACAGAGGGGCTGTTTTTAAATAAATAAATGGATAAATGTATTAAAAAATAAAACAAATAAAAATTTGTATAAAAAACAAACAAACATCCCGGCACTGATTAGAGCCCACCAGAAAAGGGGGGGGGGGAGTTCATGGTAAGAGGACTGAAAAGTATCCA